>NW_004949134.1:3809410-3809837 GCF_000317375.1 Microtus ochrogaster | reverse complement strand
AATTTTGCATGCAAATGGATGGAAATAGAAAACAATCCTGAGTTAGGTAACCCAGACCCAAAAAGATGAACAAACATGGGATGTATTCACTCATAATTGGTTTCTAGCCAAATAAAGGTCACCGAGTCTATAATTTGTGATCCTAAAGTAGCTAAATAAGGTGAGCCCAAAGAAAAACATATAGCTATCCTCCTGGCTATGGGAAGTAGACAAAATTGCTGGGCAAAAATTGGGATCTTGGGGGTGTGGTGGGATGGGGTAAGGGGAGATGGGGAGAGAAAAGTGAGAAGGGGAGGATGGGGGAACTTGGGGAAACAGAATGATTGTGATAAAGAAAGGTTGGATAGCGAAGCAGGGAAGCACATATCTTAGTTAAGGGAGCCACCTTAGGGTTGGCAAGAGACTTGAACCTAGAGTGGCTCCCAGG
>NW_004949134.1:3799063-3808852 GCF_000317375.1 Microtus ochrogaster | reverse complement strand
AAATAACAGAATAACCAGGCCAGGGTGGTAGTTGAGGAGCCTGAATTCATGAGAGAAAGGTACAGTAGACAAGATCCAGCCTCTTTGCCCAGGAAACTAAAAGAATAAGGAATGGGGCACAGAAAGATGTATGCATAGTTAGACAGCCTTTCCAAATTATCCTGATTGAAAATTATTGCAAAATACATCAAAGGAGTTCTATCAACCACAAATTTTTATGTTGTTTGGGGATTAGTTTCATTCTTGTTACAAGATGTGTATTGATGAACTTTTTCCCCCTAGGCTGCAGTGTGCCTTTAAGATACAAAGATTCAAAGAAGAATGATACAGAAAAAAGTGAAGTTTTGAAGAGCCACACATACAGAGGTACCTATATAAGTTATATAGAAGGAAACAAAAGGCATCAAAAAAACAGATCACAAACAAGAGCTCTTCCAGCCAAGACAAATCCAAGGGTGTTTCCAGCTCTAAACAAGGACCTAATCTATTCCTGTCCTGATACTATCTGATAATTTTTTATCTCCAGTTATTATCAAAAAGATAAGATGAATAGGCAAGATGGGCCAGTTTCACCCAGACTATGAAAACTTATAGCTGCAAAAGCCGACCCATAATCTCTTGATAGATGCTGCAGTTGCAAATATTGAACATATATTATCAATTTTTAACTTAAAGGCTTCTGTCCTGAAAACAGAGAATCACCAGCTTTAGATGAACATACCTTACATAGTTAACATCTTTGAATATAGAGTTAAGCAAGGATTTGACCCAAAATTAATGGAGTAAGAAGACTGATACAAAATGAAGGTAAAATAGCAATAGGGACTCTCATGGGACATGTCTCATAGGGACAGCTTTTCTTGCTCTTAATCCATGAAACCACTTGAACATAATTTGTTTCTCTCCTTTCCTCAGAAATGTATGAAATATGCTTGCCACCTGTATTATTTTTGGAAAACCACAAAATGAAAATCTCACCAGGTGCAGGATAAGGTCAGGATATATCTAAGGTTAAACTGGTCAATGATTTGTGTTCTTCCTGGAAAAATTCCTTAACACCTGAGGAAAGTGAAGTTCTCTCTTTTGGGTTATCAGACATGTTGATGAAACAATGCAGAAATACACTCAGAAAGAAGATTGAGACAACTTTGTTGGTGTTTGAGAGAAAAACAATAAGATAAAATGAAAAAAAACTCTAGCTGATTGAATTTACATAACATTGAAATCCGGAGGGTTACTTTAGGATTTGTCCTTGGAAATTCTGTTGGCTTTTCTTAGTTATCAGCTTCTGGAATTAGCTAAACCCCAAAATAGAGGGCATGCCTGTGAGGGACTTTTGCTTAATTCGAAATATGAAGAATGTCTACTTCTAATCTGAGTCTTGAGGACGGGAGACTCATGCCTTTAATCCAGATCATTTGAGCTGTGAAAACCTACGTCTAATCTGAGTCACACCTTCTGCTTGAAGTCTACAAGGATGTGGAAGTAGGAAGCTCTCTCTCTTTGCCTGTTTGCTCTTGCCTTGCTATTAAGTCCACTACTTCACTGGCATTAGATCCTACTTCTCTGGGAGTCTAGAGTCTACTGAAGATTAGCTGTGACATCCAGTCTTGTGTAATGAGAAACTACTGAATTAATTGGACTTTCTATTTATATCAGCCATTGTTTGCTTAGCTGGACCACAACCTTCAAATCACTCTAATAAATCCCCTTTATATATCTAGAGAGATCCATTCTGTAAGTTCTATTACTCTAGAGAACCCTGACTAAAACAGAAATAATATTTCTGAATAGCTTAGTTTCCTATATTTGTTTGTTTTTGCCTGCTTTTTGTTTTATCCCTTTTACTGAAAGTGTTTTTTACTCACATATTATGTCCTGATATGTTTTTCCCTCACTCTACCCCTATTATTTCCTCTTCACCTATCCCTCTATCCAGATCCACCCCCTTTTTTCACTAATTAGAAGACAAACAGGCATATAAGGCATAATAATAAAAACATAAGATAATATAGAAACAAACACATCAAATAGTAAAAAAAAAAAAACAGAAGGAAAAGAGCTCAGAAAAGGCAAAAGAAACAGATATAGACACAGAGATTCACTCATTCGCATGCTCAGAGTCCCTAAAAAAACACTAAACTGCAAGTCTTAAAAGGACCTGTAGGGTAAAAAGAAAAGGATAGTCTATATATTGCAAAAATAAATTAAACAAGATAGTTTAGTCTTTTAAAAAGCCCTGGTATGGCATTATGAGATAAAGAACCTCCAAAGATGCCACTAAATTCATTTTCCGTTGGTCATCTACCACTTCACCAGCAGCCTACCCTCTTGAGGCTCCCATGGAGAAAACTAAATTTTCATTCACAAGTGTTTATCAATTGCGGATAGCTTCTGGTTTAAGGATGTGTGCATGTGTCTGCTCTTTTCCACTCTTTTAGATCATCTGGTGCACACACATGCAGGCCCTCTGCATTCTGCCACAGTCTCTGTGAGTTCATATGTGCATCAGTTATGTTGATTTAGAGCACCTAGATTATTTGTGTCCTCCATCCCCTTTGGCTCTTACACTCTACCCATCTCTTGTTGCCCAGAGTTCCCTAAGACCTGAGGGAAGGAATTTGATGGACATCCCATATAGTGCTGCATAGTGTCTGTCTGTGTGTCTTTGTTTGTGTTCCTATCTGCTGTAAGAGGAAGCTTCTCCAATGATGTCTGAGCAAGGCACTGTTCTATAAGTATAGCAGAATGTGTCATTGGGGTCATTTTATTGCCACATTCTTTCAGTAAACCAATATTATTTGGTTTTCTCTTAGGTTCCCGAGCTATCTAGTCTCAGGTTCTTGATCACTCAAGCAGTGTCAGGTATGGGTTCTATCTTATGGAGTGGGCCTTAAGTTAAATCAGATATTGATTGGTTACTTCTACAGACTTTGCGCCATTATTATACTAGCATATATTACAGGCAAGAGACCATTGTAGATCAAAGCTCTTGTGTCTGGATTGGTGTTTCTGTTTCTATTTTGGTAGTGTGCAGAGTACCTTCCTGTACAAAGATGCTAGAACATAGGAGTGAAAGCTCTGTTTAGGAACCAGCTCAACTTTTTCATGTTAAATGGTTTGTGTGGGTGTTGTTTTCAGTAATAGGATCTGGCCTTCAGTTTGAGGAGAGTAATCTATTATAGACTTGGCAACTGTCTTAGTTTTTTGGGGGCCCCCACGGCACACCTTTGGTAAATAACTCAATTGGATGTCACCCACTCCCAAAACTGGAGACTTCATTTTGTGACAAGAGATATCCAGTTGTTGCTCTGTCAGATGAAGGAAAGAGTGCAGGGAGAGACAGATTGTATTTCAAGGTTTCCATTCCATTATTTCCTCGTCTTTAATAGGAATACAATCAGCATACTGTCTCATATAAAATTTTGCTTAAGTTAGAAATATCAAGATAGTGAAAATATCTCTAAAACTTTTTAAAAATCTATTTTCACTATTGATTAAAAATATATGCCTTGAAGCTGGAGAGATTGTTCAGTAGTTAAGAACAATTGCTGCTCTTTCAGAGAACCCAAGTGTAGTTTGTTTCACTCACTTTGGGTGACTTACAATGAATCATAACTGTAGCTGCAAGGGATCTGATACACTCTTCAGAATTCTGTGAACACCCACCATATACACATTGTATATATACATACAGACACTCATACATACATTCAAAAAATAAAAATAAAATTCATCTTTAAAAATTCATACCTTCATTTTCTTATTTTAGTCTCTTATCATTTTATTTTTGTCAATGTATCAATTTTAAAACATGTGGTCTAGCAACAGCACCAATAATAACTTGTTACTGATGCAAATTCTTAGGATGCCAGCCAGACTTTCTGATTCAAACTGTTCAGCAGGGAGAACAACAGTGTGTTTGAACAAATCCTCTCCTTTAAAAGAACATGCTGTTTTGGTTTAAAAACCTAGCACTATCTGGCAATGAGAACAGATGGATTCTTGTATAGAGTGATAAAATATAGCTACTCAAACACCTCTCATCTCTGGCATAGACAAATGTTCTTCTGTTTTATGTTAGGTCCTAGAAGAAATATTTGATTACTACAATGCAAGATTTTGTAGAATTTTCAGAAAGTGATAGATATAATTGTTTATAGGTTTTAAAAAGTGAAAATAATAAAATGCTTCTGAGAGTAAAAAATAGGTAGGATGTTAGTACTATATTTATTGAAACTAGATATTTAATAGCAAATAACTTTGTCTGTGGTTTATACATGGTAGCTTCCTTTGTAAAGTTATCTTGGGCAAAACTCTATCTGCTTGTGTTCTCTAACCCTTTTATGTTTCCTTATTTTTTTCTTTGGAATTCTAAATTCTAGAGAGACCCTACCTGGAGTTAAATGATCTAGAAACCCTAAACATCTAATGAGCTTTGTTGTAGCTCTATGTCATCTTCAGTTTCAAGTAATGACTAACACATAGATGAACTTGCGGAAAAGTAACGTATATGTCTGAAAGAAAAGAAATGAGCCACAGGAGGTCAAGGCTCCTTGCTCACTGTGGGCTGGAGAAAAGAAGACTAACTCCTGGATGAGAAACAGCTTGCTCAGCATGGAGCCCTCAGTTATTGTCTTGCTGTACCTTCTTTTCCTCCCCATAAAAGCCTTTTTTTTCTGGCCATCAGCAAGTGCCTGAATAGAGATTCGATATGACATATCCTCTATCTTCCCATTATTAACTGCTCCTGAGTCAACCTGATTCCTTCCTAACCACTGTTTCCCAAAATGTTACTCTTTCAGGAGTGGGCAAAAGGGCTTTCAATTACTTGTTTTGGTGCTGTTTAATGATTAATGGAATTTGGTCTTGTATTTTATGCAAAGTAATTATTAAATGTTTACTGTGATACCATGTTCAGAAATCTAACAATTAAAAACTCAAATTTAATTTATATTCACATTGTGCATTGTCTTAGAGCCTTGCAAAAAAGCCAACCCCTGTAAATAAACTTTATCTTCATATTTTAATTATTAGGATTCAGGGCATCTAATTTGTGACACCGTTATTACTACTGGTAAAAGTAAAATAAAATGCTTGACTCTACTAGGCTAATAATACTAACAGATAGCCTATCCAAAGTGGTTTTGATTTTCTATTTACAAGCAAAAAGTAATAGTTAATTAACATAGAAGAAATTTGAAGACTGGGTTGGAATAAAGGCTGTAACACTCAAAAGATTCAGAGGACATCTCTAAGATGCTGATTAATCTGAATAATTTCTTTTCCCTAAGAATTAATGTTCTAATATAGGAAACACTAAAGTGATTTTCAATTTTCAGACCTTTTAGATATTAACCCTGAAGCACGTCATTTTTTATTTATTCTTTTTTGAACCTTCCTTTAGGTAATGAAAAAAAGCCTGCAATTGGACTCTTTAATTAAAAAATGAGAGAGGGTGTTAAAGTCAAGGCAGAATTTAAAGCACAGATCAATTGCTAACAAGAGTATTATAGTGGGGATGTTTGGAGGAAGGCGAGATTAGTTTGCAAGTCATGATCTCGGGAACCATCGCATAAATAAATTAGCTAAATTTTTAAAAAATTAATCACACGTAAAAGAAGCAGCCAAAAGAAGCATGGCAGGGATATATGCTAAACTATGCACCATGATTTCTTTTCTATAAGCGGAAATTGAAATGAATTGTAAAAGCCAATGAAGCAGCAGAAAGATGGTTGACTATAAATCCCAGCCAATGTCCTAGATATGTCATTCTCCATGAACGGCATGCTGTCTGGTGTTGCATTTTCCATTAACAAATGGGGCAGCAGAACACCAATGTATGTGCTCTCCTGACTCATTTGTATGTCACCATTTATAACTTCACACTTCCCTGTGGCAACGCAGCACCTGCCTTCCAAATGAGGAATGTGTGGCAGTAATAATTTTTTGATAACACCCTAGTAATTACATGACCCTTGAAGGGCTCCTTTTCAAGTTTTAGAACTTGTGTTTCGTTCCTTGAATGTGAATATAATCTCATTTTGGCTTTGAACCTGGTTATTAACTCTTTCTTTCTTGACAGATCTGGTGGACCTTGGTAAGATGAAGTCAAAAAGAAAGACAGACGTGGCAATCAATGAATTGGTTCAAGTAGCTTAATGAGCAAAAATAATAAATTTCCCCTCAAAACAAGCAATCAAACAAAAACATGTAGTCTTAGTAGTTACAGAAAATAGTCTATAAGTATTTTCTCAGTAAATTAAATTTTATTCTAAATGAAAAACATTTAATGGTGTAATATTATGATCAACAAAAAAAATACAACACTATTGTATTTACAAATATGTATGCTTCATATTCGAGTAAAACTATTTTCTTAACTGTTACTTGCAGTTAATTTTGCATGCAAATATCTTAATTTCACTTTTAAAACTTTTTATCTAAAAAAAGTTTTATCTAAAGAAAACAGTATGGATGTAATAGAGATAAGCTTTGTGCAGTTTTTGGTGAGCTGCTATGTATGGTATCTTTTTTAACATTTAAATTTTATCTCTTAAAAATTTCTTACAACTGCTGTAGTTTTATATAATTCTTCTCTTTCCTTTATCCCTACATCTTGTCCCATTCCATCCTATTACCCCTTCTTAAATACATAACATCTTATTCTTTATTACTCTTACATATACATATATACATAGAAATTTATAAATACAAACTGCTAAGTTCATTTAGTGTAGCTCATGATTTGAGTTGATTGCTTGGGATTGAACAAAATATTGATGAGCCTGTCTCTGGAAAGGCTGATTCTTACTCTCTCAGCTGTCATTCACTGCCAGTAGTTCTTCATCTAATGCCAGGGTCCAGTGGGATCTTAAGAGATTTCCCCAACACACATTATCTTTCCAGTCAGTGTTGTCAGTTATCAAGTCCCAGTCATAGATAGGAGGTACTATCTCGTAAAAGATGCCTTGGCCTTCAAATGTTTACGATGTTTCTTCCTTGGCCCCTGGACCTTAGATGTAGGATGAGTGTTGTAAGTGTATCAGTTGGGAATGGATGACCCCATTGTTTTCGGCATTTTGACCAGGTCTGGATCTCTGTAGCAGCTTGCATCTACTGTGAAAACAAGCTTCTTTGATGAGGGTTGAGAGCTACACTTATCTGTGGGACTGTAAATAATGGTTAGGAAAATGGCAGCAGTAGGTTTTCTTCAATGGTTTATGACATCTCCAGTAAGAGGTGGAGCTTATAATCTCTAAATTTGGGCTTTTAATCTTGTCCCATATATTGCATGCTCTATATATACTTTCTTAATATTTTATTTTTGCTTCTTTTGTCTTCTTCTTGATCTATTTTGCTGTTGGGGATTTCTATTGACTTTTGATTTGGCTAAGTTTTTAATGTCAAAACTATGTATTTGAATTTTTGCGATATTTCCTTTGTATTAATTTACTCTTTAATGTCTTTTAATCAGCTTACTGTTTAACTCTCTTCATTATTTTTATTCCCTTTGAATTCATTCAGGAAATTATTCATTTCCTTGGTTTTTAAAAAGTCTTCTTATAATCATTCTTTTGAAATTTTTTGTCTGAAAATTTACCTGATATATTCTTGGAGGACTCTATTATTTTGGGATTGATAATTATCAGAAGAGTCAGGCTGCCTTGATTTTGCATGTTTACTTGTTGCTGTTTTATCATTTTCATGTCTGGAATCAGGTAATTAGTTGACTGTTGAAAGTCTCCTGTATTCCTTCATTTAAAGTATTTAACTCAAATAATACTTCAAGTGAGATCTGATTATAATCAAATTGAAGTGTCATTTTTCCTGCTGTATTGGAAGTGTCACTCAATAGCTAAATTCTCAGTTCACTTGTTCAGATACTCTGTTGTAATCTCCATATAAGTCTAAGAGGTGAATACTGATGATAAAAATAAGTTTAAATGATGAACAGACTCAATACGAAGATATTGGGATCATCAGTTTTAAAAATCGCCCCTTTGCTGGACACTGGGAGTATGGCCATGCTCCAACGAGTATATGGAAACACAAATGGCACTTAGTGTTTCTTTTCTTTCTTTGTTTGGAGGAGGGAGAGTGCAAAAGTGTGAGGGTGGGCAAGGGAGGAATGGGAAGCAATTATGATCGAAGTGCACCGAATAAAATTCCCAAATAATAAAAATTTTATTTTGGGGAAGAAAGAATAACCAATCCATTATCTATTAGCCTTAGAAAATATAAAATAAACTTTTTTGTTAAAAAATAAAATAAAACAGATCTCTCTAACAACTTTTACTTAAAATTATATTTCCTCTTTAACTTCAGTAATTCAGTAGTATGGAATGAAAAGATTCGTGTGTTGTGTAATAAAATTTTAGTTACCAAGATTGTAAGCATAATGAGACAATAAATTACTATTAGAGACAAAGGAAAAATAGATAAGTCAAAAAGAAATAAAAGAAGAAAGCAACAAAGACAAAACGGTACATTAGTAGCCCTAGTAAAAGGTAGGATGAAAAAAGAAGGGAGTAAAAAAGTGCAACCAGTCAACCTCAAACAATATCAACACTTGACAGAATGAGTAAGCCCCCAGCTCTAGCCCAAACTATACAACTTGGGAAAGTCTATCTAAGAAAACAAAGTAAAATTATCTATAATTATATCATAAAACATATAATAGTATATAACATCATTACATCTATGAATACAAAGGGTAAAATAAAAATAGGACTGGGCAAAGCTGGGCATCTGAATGGAAATTATATATTCAATATTAATTTATAAAAATGACCTCTATCTCACCAGTGTAGATGCTGCAGGTATTCTACAAGTCAGATCTGACAACATAATCTCATGATTTTCTGTGGATTATTAACAAAGTGTGCCATGGAAGGAAAGCCCTTTGCCCCTAAAGTCTCCTATCTGATGACTCAGATCTTTTAAAAATATCTTCTTGTTATTTGATGAGTGTTAGAGAATAAAAGTACTATTTTACTATTACATGGTATGTAGACTCCACGATTCATCTCCAGTTGGACTATGAATCTGCTCAGTAATGAGTACAGAGTTGATTGTAGTTTTGACTTTCTAATATATCTTTTTGGTTTTTAAAAGTTCTACCCTCTACTGAGTGTATCTAGCATAGACAGCAACTTTGCTCCCCTCTAGCTCTCTTTCTCTCCTTAGCTTTCTCACTCTTTCTCCTCTACCCTCTCTTCTCTCCATCTCTCTTTCCCCTTCCCTCCTTTCTTTCTCTAGCTCCTCAGGGTGATCTGGTACTGAGAATAGAGTAAAAAAAAATTGAATATTTTTCTTTGCTCAAGGGCAAGGGTCAAAACTTCTGTAAATATAATGACCATAAAATGGAAGCCCATCATTCCATCATTGAGCAGAAACTTCAGGAATGGATTCTGCACTTTCCTGCTCTGCTTTCTAAAGTTTCATTTCTTCACTTATTTTTGATATGACTCTGATTATAGTATCGTAGCTTCCCTACGAGCCTTGCTGTTTTCCTGAAACTCAGTGGTTCTCACCCTTCCTAATGCTGTGAAACTTTAATACAGTTCTTCCTTTTGTGGTTACCCCAACCATAAAATTATTTCTGTTGCTATTTTATAATTGTAATATTGTTACTGTTATTAACCATAATGTAAATATTTTAAGAGCTGGAGGTTTGTCAAAGGAGTTAAAAACCACTCCCTCAGAGAATCTAGTAGTTATAGAGTGGGTGTTATATATGCTATCTTATCTGTCCCTTGCTTGGTGCAGGAGAATTCTCTGTATTGT
>NW_004949134.1:3791210-3797124 GCF_000317375.1 Microtus ochrogaster | reverse complement strand
CCATTAACTTTATTCTCTATATTCTTTGTCTTTTCTCTCCCAAGCCAATGTACATTCATCCAATAGTGTGACTCATTTAGTGGTCTGAATCTGTCCTATTGTGATTCTGCAATTTTTTAATATCCAGGAGCATTTCTTAAAATGTTAAGCAGTTCCTAAAAACTTAAGTTGCGCCATGTAGAGGTAATACGATAATTAGGTACAGCCTGTTTCCTGCCCAGTCTAAACCTTAACTGTTCTGCTTTTACAGTAATTACGGTAGTTCCTGCCTGAGACCGGCACAGTTCATCATGGCTGAGCCGAGCAGCTCCTGCCTCAGAGCCTTTTGGTGCCCTGAGCCACACACAGTTCCAGGCAACCAGCAGTCCACATTGCCATCAACCAAGCCATAGCACATTACTCCAAATGCTCCATTCAAAAGCTCTTTCTCGAGCAGGAGCCAGACAGAGATCGCAATGGCGGCACAGTCCTAGGAAGCCACACTTTAAAATGACGCAGCTTTTTTTTTCTGCTGCTGTTGTAGAATCAGGAAATCTCTCTACAGCATGCCACCAAAAAACAGCAAAAATGTGCATTAAACTCTGTTTTTTCTCTGTTTAAAATGAAGCTCTCTCAGGTTTTACGTGGAGTTTGTTACCACGGTGGGTGCCACTCTGTTGTAATAAGAGCAGCGGGGCTGTGTCCCCAGCACCCTGGCCGCCTGCTAGCTTATGCCCCAAAATAATTACATGGAAACTGTATTCTTTTAAACACCACTTGGCCCATTAGTTTCAGTTTCTTATTGGCTAGCTCTTACATATTAATCTAACCCATTTCTATTAATCTGTGTAGCCCACAAGCTGGCTTACCAGGAATGATCTCAACCTGTGTCTGCCTGGAGTGGGAGAATCATGGTGACTCCCTGACTCAGCTTCTTTCTCCCAGCCTTCTGTTCTGTTTACTCCTCCCACCTATGTTTTAACCTATGAGGGCCAAGCAGTTTCTTTATTGCTTAACCAATGAAATCAACAGATTGATATATGATACTCCCACATCAAATGAGAACAGGAGAATTCTGGGAAAGAGGAAGTTGATTCCTCCCACTCCTGCCCAGATCACAAAAGCAGCAGGATGTGATCTGCCTCACTGATAAAGGTACTGAGCCACATGGCTAACATAGATCAGAAAAATGGGTTAATCAAGATGTGAACGTCAGCCAGTGAGAGGCTAGAGCTAATGGGCCAATCAGCTTATACTTTATGGAGACCTATGTGTGATTTTCTTTGGGGCTAAACAGTTGTGGGGTACTGGACAGGACAAAAATCAAACAAACAAGCCAGGCACTCATGTTACAGAATGGCGGCCACGTGGATAACTGCATCCACAGAAAGCCTGAGAAAACTTGGGAAAGACTAGAGTAAAGCATTTTGGTTTTCAGCCATAGCAGGAAAAAAAGCTGTGCTGTTTAAAATGCAGGCTTTCTGGGCCGCCCTGCCAGGAAAAACTCTTGACTCTTTCAAGCAGGCAGTCCAGACTACAGAGCTATGGATACAATGTTGCAGCTTGCTTCCTGGCAAGGACCTTGAAATGCCATAGGAGCTTTTCAGTGTTGTTTACACACTGTTGCAGCTTGCTTGCTGGCAAGGACCTTGAAACACCATAGAGTTGTGGCAAAAAACTTCTCCATATTCCTTAGCAAATTAAATACCCATGTGGTCAGAAAAAGAGAGATATACAGTAAAGAGAGATTCAAAGCCAAAAAAAATCTCTAAATGGTTTTCAGTGTGTTAAAAATATATACAGGCTAAAGATTAAATTTCTCAAAAAAAAAAGATAGAAAGAGAGTAGCCTGGGAGGCAGAGACAGACGGATCTCTGTGAGTTCAGGGACAGCCTGGTCTAAAGAGTTATTCTAGGACAAAGATATACAGAAAACCTATCTCAAAAAGTGAAAGTAAAATAAAAGAAACAGAGGTTAAAATAAAGCCCTTAAAGATGGAAAATACACAGAGAATCTTGATACTGTATGCTATTATGCTCTCTTTGAATTGTTTGAATGCTAAGGAAGGAGCAAATCAGTGATGAGCCTGGTGGTGGTGGCACACGCCTTTAATCCCAGCACTTGGGCGGCAAAGGCAGGCAGATCTCTGTGAGTTTGAGGCCAGCCTAGTTTAGAAGAGCTAGTTCCAGGACAGGAACCAAAAAGCTACAGAGAAATCCTGTCTCGAAAAATCAAAAATAAATAAATAAATAAATAAAACAGTGATGAATTTTAAAATAAAATATGCTTTGGAGATCTGTTATACTTTGCTGTGGGAACTCCTTTAGCGAATGACTTTTGAGATGCTGACCACTTTGTGGGTAGCTTGGGTACTATAGAAACAGATATAGAAACATGCACACTCTCTCTTAGCTGCTGGATTTGAATCTTATTCCTTGCTCATTCAGAGGACTGTTGACCTGTGAGTTTAATCCTAAATAAAGAAACCTTATACTCCACTCGGAGCTACTGTGGGACTAACTTTATTGAAATCCTCTATATCTGGCACCCAACATAGGGTTCAAATCCTTGCCTACTGGGACTAGTCCAGAAGGTTCATGTGTACTTTTTCCATACCACTCAGCCTGGGCCACCTCTGCACTCATTTCCCCTTATAGTTATATTTGACTCTTATATTTTTTAATTTGAAAAATAGTTTCTTTGCTATACCTTTACAAGAAAAGGACAGAGAAAATTTGCCTTCACACTGCCTATTTATAGTAAGTCTCAGCTTACTAGGTGATATCAATGGACTATCCTCCCACAGAGAATTCTCAATAACCCCATCCTAATAATAATAATTCCCAGCCAGTGGAAATAATATGTAAACAATTTCCTGAATCTTTAATTTACCATTACATGGATGACATTTTGCTATCTGATTCAAATGTAGATACTTTACAAAGAATGTTTGAAGAAGTAAGGAAAGTTTTGCCTAAATGGGGATTACAAATTGCTCCTGAAAAAATACAAAAGGAAATTCTATCAATTACCTAGGTTATAAAATATGTGTACAGAAAATTAGAAGACAAAAAGTGCAAATTAGGAAAGACAGATTGCAAACTCTTAATAACTTTCAAAGATTGTTACGAGACATTTCCCAGTCTATGACCCACTTTTGGGAAAACACCTAATCTAATAACTCATTTAAACAAAACCTAAGATGGTAACAACGACCTAAATAGTCCCAGGGAACTAATAGCTAAACCTGAGAAAGAATTAACTTTGAACAGAAATTACAGAAGGCATATATGGATTGTGTGGATACAAACCTTAACTACATTCTTGACCCTCCAAAATTTCCCCCACAGAAATTTAAATGTATAGGGAAGATATTATCTTAGAATTGATCTTTTAACCACATAAACCAAGTAAAAAATTAAAAACTTATGTGGAAAAAGTCTCTGAATTAATTATAAAAGGTAAGCTGAGACTTCGTCAACTAGCAGGAATAGACCCAGCAGAAATTATAGTACCTTTTACTACTGAAGAAATTAAAAAAAATTTGAAGACAATGAACTCTAGAAAAGAGCTTGTGCTGATTTTTTTTTTTAGGAAAGATTAATAGCAATCATCCCCAAAATGATAGAATTAACCTTATAAAAAGAACTACTTGGATCCTTCCCCATATTGTACATGACACACCAATAACTGGATCCCTTATATCCTATACTGATACAAATTAATCAGAAAAGCAGGAAAGACAGGTTAAAAATCAGAAGATTTAAATTAAAGTGGAACAAAGCCCTTATAATTCTCTTCAAAGTCAGAATTATATGCTTTTTTCATGGTTTTAAGGGATTTTTAATGAACCTCTCCATATAGTTACTGATTCACAATATGTTGAAAGAGTTAATTTACATATGGAAACCACTGAATTTATACCAGATTATACAGAATTTAATTCATTATTCATTCAGTTTCAAGATATAATCTGGAATAGGCTTTGTCCCTTATACATAACACACATCTGGTCCAATGCGGGTCTGCCAGGTCCTCTAGCACAAGGTAATGCAGAAATTGATTTCTTATTGATTAGAAATGTACTGAAGGCCTCAGAAATTAATAAAAAACGTCATGTTGACAGCAAAGGTTTAAAGAAAGAGTTTTCTATTATATGGCAACAAACTAAGGGGATTATAAAGAGAGGTCCTACTTGTTCTTTCTATAACCAAACAATGCTACCTTCAGGGAGAACCCAAAGAGTACTCAAAGGAGTGAAATTTGGCAGATGGATGCGTTCCACTTTGCATATTTTCAAAAGTAAAGTATGTATACCACACCATTGACACTCAGGTTTTTAATGCTTAACTTTTTGAGCTCAGAAAAGTCTGATTCAGCAATTACACATTTATTAGACGCTGTGGCTATCATGGGTATACATGCACAAATAAAGACAGATGATGCTCCAGCATATGTGTCTAAGAAAAAGAAACAGTTTTTGCTTATTATAATATAAAGTATATTACAGGTATACCCAAACAATCTTATAGGTCAGGCAGTTATAGAAAGATCAAGTTGAACTATAAAGGATATATTAAACAAACAGAAAATGGTGGAAAATAACCCCAGAAATACATAGCATAATGTTTTATTAATCTTGAATAAAGTACAAATAATTTTACCTCATGAGTAAGCATAAATTATTATACAAAATATTAGCATCAATTATTTTGAAATATGGAGCTTAATATAAATATTAAAGTAAGCTTTACCATAGAATTAAGTTTTACATATTATTAAAAATTTAAAGAATGTACTTTCCATAGCATATAAAATATATCCAAAATTCTGATTATTTTTAGTTTCAGTAAGGTATTTGATAAAACATAAATAATAATGTGTCAGCAGTGTAAGAACAATTGCAATATAATCTTTAACCTGATAAAAATTCTTTTACTTTACATTGTTCATTATTTACTCATTTTGTTGGGGGAACAGGAATAATTTTAAAATATTTTTTTGAAATAATTTATGTCAAATTGGTATTAACTTTTAAATATTTGGTATATACTTTTATTTTGAAGCTTCTAACATAAATATCTAAAGCTCTACATTTTACTTTAATCACTGCTTTCTTACATTCCACAAATTTTAGTGTTTAGTTTATTTTAATGATGTTTAATTTTTAAAATTTTGTTCATGATAACCACTTTTATTTATGTTGTAGATATTTACTGTTTAATTTTAAATAACTTCTTTGTTTTTTGTTCTATTTTATTATTGAATTCCAGTTTATTTCTGTTTTGTCATCAATTACAACTCATAGCTTTTTAAAATTTCTTAATGCTTACTCTATGGCTCAGGGTAAAATACATCTAAGTGGATATACCGTGTGTACTTGAGAAGAATGAGTGTGCTGTAGCTGTTGAGGATACTATTATACAAAATATTAATTTGGCAACATTGGATAATTTATTTAGAATTATAGTATTTTTCATCTTTATAAATTTTATATTCAACTGTTCTCTAAAAATCAAAGAGAAGTGTCAACAATGCAGTTATAATCAGAGAAATTTTTTTACTTCTCCTTTTAGTTTTGTGATTTTCATTTTATACTTTAGCTCCATGATTAGGTAACACAGTTTTGTAATTTCTCTCTTTTATTGGAAAGTTTTAGTTTATATGCATTTAACTTAATAGTAAATAAAATTATGTTTCACTTCGCAATACTGGTATTTATTTTGTTTTGCTCCTATTTCCTATTTTCTCACAGCTTTTGGACGACTTATCTATCTATCTATCTATCTATCTATCTATCTATCTATCTATCTATCTATCTATCATGTATACAATATTCCGTCTGTGTGTATGTATGCAGGCCAGAAGAGGGCACCAGACCTCATTACAGATGGTTGTGAGCCACCATGTGGTTGCCGGGAATTGAACTCAGGAC
>NW_004949134.1:3786446-3791110 GCF_000317375.1 Microtus ochrogaster | reverse complement strand
TTGTGAGCCACCATGTGGTTGCCGGGAATTGAACTCAGGACCTTTGGAAGAGCAGGCAATGCTCTTAACCACTGAGCCATCTCTCCAGCCCCTTGGGTGACTTTTTTATTTTATTTCAATTTCTTTGTAATCAATATTAGAATCACTTTTTGGAATGTTTATTTTTTAATGTATTGTTTGTAATATGTCACTTTAATGTATCATAATATACAAAAGCATTATTTAAATTCATATATTATGCAAGTACATGGTATCTGTATACTTCACCTTATATTAGTGCTGTTCTTGGCTATTCTGATTCAGAATTTGTAGATGTTTTCTTGTGTTCATATCTTTGTACGCGATAATTATTTGCCTATCTTCTCATTTTTCTTTCTCTGTTTCAGATTGGATAATTTCTCATCTCTATCTTTACTTAAGATATCTTTGCATGTGTGATAAAAATTTTCTTATCTGCTATGTCTGTTCCATTAATTTTTCATTTCAGATAATATACCTTTCTGTTAGAGGATTAGTATATTTCCCCCATATGTTTTGCTTTTTGATGAGAGTATGTTCTTGACATTTCTTTAACTTATGAAAACTTTTAATGCAATTTTAAACATTTCTTTGTGCTATCCTTGCTAATTCTGCTTCCACGTCTATATATAAGGATTAACTTGCCTGATTGCAGGTCACAATTTTTTGCTTCTTTTCCCGACCTACAATATACTGTGTGCAAATATGTAAAGCTAATATTTAGCCACAGATTTCATCAGACCTCTGTGTAGATTTGCGGAGTTCTTCCCTTTGTGAAGTCTTGCTTTTTAAAATCCTGCTAGAGTAACCCTGAAAAACAGTCTCCTATTTTATCATCTCAGAAAGAAATTTCCACTTTGGAAAATTATTTTAATTTTATTCAGGTTATTTTACTTTTAAAATTACAAATACAGCAGTGTACAGAATGATAATTCATATATACAATGTCCAGCATTTAACCACAAGCCATTAGCATTTCCATGCCATCATTTTCAGGATATTGTTAGATATTAATTCAATATTCATATATTAGCTTTTCACTCAATTATTTTATATTTTGAGACAGGGATTTTTTTTTCTATGTACTCTTGGCTGTCCTGGAACTCATTATGTAGACCATGCTGTATAGCCCTCTTTGGTCTATACAATGTCTATAAACAGTAGTTTCTAGAGATTAAAGAGAGGGTTCCTTGGATAAAGGTATTTGCCTAACCCAGCAACCTGAGTTTGATACTTAGGATGTTCATGGTCGATGTGAGAACTAACTCCTTCAAGTTTTCCTCTAACTTCCACACTTGCAACCTGGCACACATTAAGTATATGAATGAATGAATAAATTTACAAAACAATACTTCCAAGTATTTTTGTTTCAGTTTATAGTTATTTATTCTGGTGTTAATTTTTCTACCATGCCTAGATGAAGAAGCCTGTTAGTACTCATTCATATTTTAATTCAAAACATTACTTATATCCATGAACAGATCTTTATACATAGTAAATGCTGTAGGCACATAGATTAGTGAAATGGTATCATGCCTTCAAGAAATCTCAGTCTATTTGAGTAGAAACTACTATAGTAAAGGTTCAGTGAGATTTTTATAGGAAAGGGAAGACTTAAGGGTAAATGTCATGTGATACAAGTAAAAGGATATGTTTCAATCAAGGACAAAGACAAATTTTGTGGTACTACATTATGGATTTCAATGCAATATTGGAATTTCCCAGGATCCTCTAAAATGTAATGAAGCTGAGGGTCTCATTCAAACTATTGATTAGATTGGCCTGTGGTATGTCTTGGACTTCAGAGTTTTGTAATTTTATTGGTATTTGCTTCAAAGAATGCTGCTCTGGGATGGTCTTTCTATATGCTGTGAATATGTGTTGCTCCTATTGGTTGACAAACAAGCTTCTTTGGCCTATGTCAAAGCAGGTAGAGAAAGGTGGGAAATCCAAGCAGAGATACAAGAGAAGGGCAGCCAGTCACTGAGGAAACAAGACATGTAAAAAAAAAATGAGGGAGCAAACCACAAACACGTAGCAAAGCAAAGATAAAAGTATGGGTTATTTTAATGTAAGAGCTAGCTAATAATAAGCCCGAGACATCAGTCAAACATTTATAAGTAATATTAAGCCTCTGAGGGATTATTCGGCAACTGACAGGCAGGAGAAAAACCTCTGATTATAGCATACTCCCGAAGCAACAAAACCATGAGATAACTTCACTTAGAAAATTTTAAAGATCTGTTCTGATAGTATCATATTTGAAAAAAAAATATGAGTATGGCTCACAGGGACTCAATGAGACTGAAGCAACACACATGGGGCTTGCATTTTTCTGCATGAGGTCCTCTGAATATATGTTATGGCTGTTAGTTTGGTTTTCTTATGTGACTCAAGACAGTGAGAGTAGGTATGTCTCTGACTCTTTTGCCTGCTTGTGGAACTCTTCCTCCTAATGGGTTGCATTGTCTAGCCTCAGTATGAGTTCTTTCACCTTGTCTTTATTGTTCATTGTTTTGTCAAGTCTGGTTGTCTTTTCCTGGAGACCTGATATGTTCTGAAAAGGAAATGTGTGGTGAGTGGGACTGGAAGAGACAAGAGGTGGAAAGAGCTATGAGGAGTGTAGCAAGGGGAAACTGTGGTTGGGTTGTAAAAAAAAATGTGTTTTAAATATCCTAAAAACTCATTCTTATTTACATGTGGCTGCTATACATATATCAGGGTCCATTCTGATAGCTAAGTGTGCACTTTGCCGTATTAAAAGAATGAATACATCCTTTGGATATATACCCCAAAGTGGTAGTCTTGAGGAAGGGTGTTTCCTAATTTTCTGAGAAATCTCCACACTGACATCCAAAGGGTTTATACCACCTTGCATTCCTACCAGCAATGCAGGAGTGTTCCCTTTTCCCCACAACTTCTCCAGCATAAGTTGTCATCAGTGTTTTTGATCTTGGCCATTCAAGGTGTAAGATGGAATCTCAGAATTGTTCCGATTTGCATTTTTCTGATGAATAAGGATGTTGAACATTTCTTTAAGTGTCATTTAGCCATTTTAGATTTCTCTGTTGAGAGTTCTCTGTTTAGGTCTGTACTCCATTTTAAATTGGATTATCTGTTCTTTTGGTGAACAATTTCTTGAGTTCTTTGTATATTTTGTAGATCAGACCTCTATTTGATGTGGGGTTGGTGAAGATCTTTTCCCTTTCTGTAGGCTGTTGTTTTGTCTTGCTGACCATGTCCTTTGCTTAACAGAAGCTTTTCAGTTTCAGGAGGTCCCATTTATTAATTCTTTCTCTCAGTATCTGTGCTGCTGGGGTTATATTTAGGGAGTGGTCTCCTGTGCCAATGTGCTCAATCGTGCCACAAGGACATGTGCTCAAATATATTCATAGCAGCTTTGTTTGTCATAGTCAGAACCCAGAGACAACTTAAATGTCCCTCCACAAAAGAATGGATAAGAAAAATGTGGTACATTTACACAATGGAGTACTACACAGCAGAAATAATAATGACATCTTGATTTTGCAGGATAGTGGGTGAAGTTAGAAAACATTATTTTCAGTGAGGTAACCCAGACAGAGAGAGACAATTATCACATGTACTCACTCATAGGTGGTTTTTAAATACAAAGCAAAGAAAACCAGCCTACAAACCACAATACCAGAGAACTTAGACAACAATGAGGACCCTAAGAGAGACATACATAGATCTAATTTACATGGAAAGTAGAAAAATACAAGATTTACTGAGTAAATTGGGAGCGTGGGGATCTTGGGGGAGGGTTGAAGGGGAGAGTGTAGAGGCAGGGGGAGGAGCAGAGAAAAATGCAGAGCTCAATAAAAATCAATTTAAAAAAAGAGTGAATATAATGTAACCAAATGTAAAACTCTCCCAGAATTTTTTCCACTTCAAGTGGAACAAACTCCTAGACCATAGGTTAACACACAAGAATAATATTCAAATTGGAAATGTCAAATAACCTATACCATTTGTCTACTTGGTAACTTACCCATTGATCAGTCAGAAGAAATACTGCCTCTGAATGCAGCCTTTTGTGGCAAATAGAAAATATTGCATCTAATTTCAATTGTCTCAAAGATTTAGATATTTCCAGTCGATTTAGTTTTGCTCCAGCAGATTTGAAACTTTTGACTTTTTCTTGCTCTTTTCACAGCACAGATTCCCAGTAGCAGCAATTTGTATGATATCTTGACACGAAGTATTTGCCTTGAGGCTTCTACATGGCATTTAGCATTGTCAGATAGGCATTCTTAATTGTACTGTAATAATTTTTTACTGTGTTGTCCTTTCTACAGTCACCTGTAACAGCACAGGTTATGCCAGAACCATAGTACTAGTCTACATGTAGTTGGTAATCTTTCTAACCTTTAGCAGCTTAGACACTTAAATACAGAAATATCTGCCTAAAATCTGGAAGTCTTTACTTTTTTTATTTCTCTTCAGGAATAAAAATATATGTACTAAAGAAAATGTACGGTCTAGTTTCTTGAGATCTTTATATATTTTGAAGATCAGACCTTGAATATTAACCTTCATCAGGCGATGAAAGGAGACAGAGACAGAGACTCACATTGGAGCACCGGACAGAAATCTCAAGGTCCAAATCAGGAGCAGAAGGAGAG
>NW_004949134.1:3785210-3786034 GCF_000317375.1 Microtus ochrogaster | reverse complement strand
AAAAAAAGAAAGAAAATGTATACAAAAATATAGAAAATATGAATTCCTTCTATCTATCCTCTGCCAAAGACCTGCCTTCTTACATATACTTAGCCAGTTTTAGTGGGAACATTTTTCACTTAGTTTCAATACATAATTTAGCAAACTTTTATTTATTTAACTAAAATACAATACAGTATTTGTAGCCACCAAGAAGGCACTGCTGTTCTCTAACCCCAGCACCGCCCCTCCCTGTAAGCTGCAAGGGAAAAGGGGCAAGTAACGAGGTACCTATACCATGGCTTGTACAAGGCTGAGTGCCTGCAAATCCACCCATGGGAAAAAAATCCAGGACATCACTGGCTAGAAAAAGCGGCCCACAAGAGTGTGCCCTCTACTGGAGGCATGAAGCAATTTCATTGTTACAGGTCTGGTGTTATGGCACTCCATGACATCCGACATTATCAGAAGTCCACCGAATCACAAGCTCCCATTCCAACGTCTGATGTAAGACTTCAAGACAAATATGTGCTCCAGAGTGCACTGTTGGTTCTTTGCAGGAGGCAAGTGAGACCTATCTGGTTGGCCTTTTTGAAGATACCCTTGTGTTACAATGAAGATACCAAATGTGTTACAATTAAGCCAAAATATACCCAGTAAACATGCCACAGCACGGAGAACATGCATAAGAGTCTAACTACGAGGGTAAACATAGCATTCTCAAAAATATTTTTTCTCTTCTTTCTGTTATCAGTAGTTCTGAATGTTAGAGCCCTTTCCCCCCATGGGATCAGAAGGTAACTTGATGTATGATGGCAAGTGGAAAAATAGAGGACAAAAATCAA
>NW_004949134.1:3783097-3784989 GCF_000317375.1 Microtus ochrogaster | reverse complement strand
CAGTCAGGTTCCCTGCCCTGTGGTAAGTCCTA
The DNA here is from genome assembly GCF_000317375.1 of Microtus ochrogaster. NCBI lineage: Eukaryota > Metazoa > Chordata > Mammalia > Rodentia > Cricetidae > Microtus > Microtus ochrogaster. Next base: position 3,784,957 of record NW_004949134.1, on the reverse strand, counting down.
GGTCCTCCCCCCTCATATAAGTGAAAGATATAAAATATTAATGCAAGCCAAATGTTTCAGTGACCACATTCAAAAAGTTCAACTTTATAACAATTATGAATAGACCTTTTAAATTTTATGGACATTGCCAGCATTTGGATTTTTAAAAACTAAGAAAATTACTTATTGATGCCAACTAAATAGTGTTTGTAGCATTTTTATAATACAGTGCATTCCATTCATTAACTTTTCTGAGTTATTCTGCATGCAAGTACACGTTTTTAATGATGTTTGTTTTCTGTGCTGTTCCTGTAAGTTTCCTACTAAAATACAATAAACTACATAAAATGCAATATGGCTAAAAAGTTTAATTTTATAACATTGTTACTCAATCCAAAGTCTAAGTATAATAGCACTAGAATTTGAGAATAATTTAATATATGTTCTTATTAATTTTTATGTTTTGAAAAGCAAACATTGTCAAGGAACACTTCAATACCACTAAATAACAGCTAGTACCAAGTATTTTTTCATGACATTTGAAATTAAAAGTAGGTATTTTGGGTGGTTGGAAAGAATAGAGGTGGGATAGAAATATAATATATATATTCATTTTAAACACATTTTATTTCATTTTGTTTACTCTGTGTATCAGAGCACAGAGAACAACTTGCAGTCAGTTCTTTTACTACAAAATTCATATGGGATCTATAAAATGATGACAACACACACAAGACAGAAAGAGAGAGAGAGAGAGAGAGAGAGAGAGAGAGAGAGAGAGAGAGAGAGAGGATACCTTTAGTGTCAATGGCTGATAGCAAATGTCAAAGGACAGCATCTATAGAAATGTTTTCTCTTAATAGTTGTTTTATACTCTCTCCAAATTGGAGTGTAAAATGGAATGCATTGTGTTAAAAAAAAACACAGGCAAAAAGAAAAACTACATAACACCGTTTTAATCTACAAATTATACTGTTCTTTCTGACTGGATAGTAAACCTCATGAAGACAAAGTATAGATCTGCATTGAAGACTAGTGTATTTAGCTCCGAAGGAAAGAGAATAACTGGCTTTATATGAACTGTAAAGTGTTAAAAAGGGCTCCTTGAGAATGACGACAATCCACTGCTCAAATTGGACACAGTTCCTTTTGACCTCTGGTATAAGAAGAGTTAGGTAATTTCAAATTCTCCAAATAACTCTAAAATCTAATAAGATACACTATAAGTTCATCAGATATATTAGAAAACTATAATAGATATGATAATGTTATGAAAATACATGGATATTTAGAGTCAATGTTTTAATCAGAACAGAATTATAGATAGAATTGACTGTCTTGCAGCTTTCCTTCACTACATAATACAATACTAATATATAATTGTAGTTGGTATAAGGAACATGGAGGCTGCATTTATAGCTATACAATCACTCGCTACATGTTTTCTACAGAATGACCCAGTGCCTTACATATAATGGCCACTAATTTACTGTATGTTGGAATAAAATTAATATAGTTTTTAATTACAGGGGGAAAAAACTGTTACCCAAACCTGTCATTTTGCCATTATAATTCCCTAGCAATCTAGCTTTCAATCAGCTAGAGTTTCAATAGGGCTCACACTTTTGCATCATATAATTGTTTAACTGGTTGTATTTTTCCCCTTACACTTCTTTTAGGACAAAGTATGAACTCATCTAACTTTCTAAATGAATTCAGCTTCTTTTCTGATGTATTAACTACAACCTACCCATGTCTCTGTCATGGTATAGAACACTTAATTCAAAGAATACTTAATTCCTAAATTCCAAGCCCTTCTTTGATGGGAACTTCCTCGTTTATATTACTCACCATTATTATTGTTGTTAGTAGTAGTAATAA
>NW_004949134.1:3773351-3782828 GCF_000317375.1 Microtus ochrogaster | reverse complement strand
AAAAAAAAAGAACCAAAAAAATTTCTTTTCTAAGTGCTTTCTAGAGACTTGATTCAGTAGGAGTGTGGAAAAGAAGTGCAGTAAGGGACAGTATAATGCAGTGCACAAAATGAAAGAATTACTTCTGACTTATTTTTTGTCATATTTTTCCTAGAAATATAAAAACAGAACATACATATTTAATATTTTTCAGTCTTAGAAATTTCACAAAGTTGTAATGTATTTTGGTCATACCCATCCTTCATTACCTCCCTCCAAATCCCCCTAATTGTGCTCCCTATCCATTTACCTCTCAAGTTATTATTTTCTACTTATTTGATATTGTTAACTCCATGAAACTGTCTACTATAACCTGCATGTACTTGGTATATGGTCATTCACTCTGACATAGGCAACCTACTAGTAGCCATGACCTAAAAGGAAAGTCTCTCTCTCTCTCTCTCTCTCTCTCTCTCTCTCTCTCTCTCTCTCTCCCTCCCTCAGCAACCATCCACCACCAAGAGTGGGGACTGGGGACCCCCTCCACCATTAATGGTGGAATTTTGAATTGCTTGGTCTTGTGTGGTTAACAAAGGTTGCTGTGAGTTTATTTCTGAGACAGCCATGTCTTCTCCAGGAGTTAACATTTCACAGCATTCCTCCTGAGCTCTGGATGGGAGGAGGTTAACCAAAAGCCTCATCTACAGCTAAGCACTTTAGAACATATTTTAAATACAACTTTATATTGTATGTAATAATATGCCTTTGTTGTGTTCTACATTTTATGAAAATTTTTCCTGTTAGTATATATAGTTATACCTTGGCATTAATGAGAAACTGGCTTCAGGAACCCCCCAAACACAAAACATGTACAAGTCCCATATATAAAATACTGTAGTGTCCACATATTACCTATGCACTAACTATCCTGTTCATTTGTCTCTTTTATTGAAAATAGTTTCTTCTGTCATACTAAACATTATGACCGCAGTTTCCCCTCCTTTACTTCTTGCAGCTACTCGTCACCTCTCCTCTCCCCCAGATCCATTCTCCCTTGATTTCCTCTCCAGGAAGATCGGGCCTTCAAGAGACAATAGTTAAAATGGGACAAAACCAGATATAATAAGACAAAGCAAAAGGCCTTCTATGGCAACTGGATGGGACAACCCAATATGAGGAAAATAGTCCCAAAAGCAGGCCAAAGAGTCAGAGATAAACCTGCTCACACTGTTAGGGGTCCCACACGAACACTAAACTAAGAGCAATTACAAAAATGCAGGCCCATGCAGGCCATGTGCTTGCCACTTCTGTCTCTGTGATCTTGTGTGAGCCCTGCCTAGCTGATTCAGTGGCTCATGTTCTTCTGGTGTACCCCATCCCCTCTGACTCCTACAGCCTTTACTCCCACTCTTCTGTGGAGTTCCCCAGTCTCCAATAGGGAGACCCACTGGAGACCTCCAATTTAGACTTTCTTTTTCATAATGTCTTGCTGTGAGTCTCTGCAGCAGTTCCCATCTGCTGGTGATGACTGGACAAGGCACCAATCTATGTGTACTGAGTATCACAAACTATCATTAGGAATCCTATCATTATTTTTTTTTTTTGGTATCTTTGGTTCTAACCTAGGTCTCTGGGTTATACAGTCTTGACTCTTCTTTAGCATAATAGTATAACTAGAGGTTACATCAGTCCACAATACATTATAAAATGGCTGAGAAAATGACATATGAAATACCCAACACACAAAATCAATGTTTGCAAAGATAGAAATGGTTCTTATCCTGAAGTGATTTTTGCACACACACACACACACACACACACACACACGCACACACAATTAACCTCAATAAAGACATACGAATACTGTATTTCAATTAGTAAAAGATATGAAATACTTTCCTTAGGGCTTTCAAGAGGGCTCAGTGAGTAAAAATACATGGTGCCATATCTTCTGACCTAGGAAAAACATGATGGAAGGGGAGTATTGGTTTTTACAAGTTGTATGTACACTCATTCATGTACAGACTTACACAATATAAATAACAAATATACTAACAAAATGACACTGTTCTTCCCATATAGTGCTCCCCATACCCAGAGGTCTTTTTTTTATAGGAAATTACATCGCTCATTATTATATTATTGGAAAGAAAATGAGTAGAAAGCTTTAAATACATTTTCTGCTTAAACAAAATTGCATGTGAAAGTCAGTGGTCAAGTATAACTTGATTAGGCTTCCAGGATTAGAATAGAGTTAATATATCTTTATCAAACAGCAGATTAAATTTGAATTATGCAACCATTTAAATTCATTTGTATCAGTTTATATCATTGTTTGTATTTGTTCATTTTATATTTTCTTTGTAACAGTTTATAAAAGTTATTGATGCATGTCTTGATTTGCAAATATAACAACATGTGGAATATATAAACTGCAAAGATCATTCTATTTTATAACAATATTGCTTCCAATTCTGTCTGAAAAATAATACAAATACTAATTATCTTGTTTACAATCATCTAATTATTTGCAACACATTGATTAAGAAGTTTCCCCTGGCAATGTCATTCTACACACAAAAGGCCCCACAAGGAAGAACGAAGAAAAGTAGAAGGGGGGGGGGTGAAGACAACAGCTAAGAAGGAAAAGTGTTTCTTAATTTGATCATCATACATGCTTAAGCTTATCTTCCAAAATTAACTACTACTTTAATTAATAGTCCCAATCCAGAAGGAAAATTTACTGAGGGTTTCAACAATATCTTAATGCTCACAAGGAATGAATAATACAAGTTATCCTGTCATTTACTAAATCTAATATTATTAATGCTGATAGTAGGGAAGTAGAGATTTCTTAAGTACATCACTATTCTTGCTGATAGCAATAAATAGTTCATGTCACATAAGTACAAGTGGTTAAAAGTCATTTAGATTCTATAACATTTGAAATTTAAGGTTGTGTCAATATTTATGGCCAAAGTTATTGCATGAAGACTTTGGACCTATATTGTTTGGTGTATGTTAGTTACATTGACTAAATCAGTTCGAGATAGGATACAAAATATAAAAAGAGTGCTATTGTGTCTTCTATAACTAATGGTAGTAGAGCCTGAAACGTTAGATTTCTAAAACTTGACCAGTGCTAAACAACAGCTAAAGCAATTTACCTCCAGACTTCATTGTTTTCACTATTGATCCCATCACTGTGGACACTAGTAAATTTGGGGAATACACTCAGGGAGGCAGGTGATAGAAGACCAAGCACCATACTGCCTATTTATTCTAAATAAAAATAATAATTATTACTTTTACTTTATTAAAGATAGGTGCAATGAAGTGCCGTACTTTCTTCATTGCCTTTTCCAACTCATCCCCATGTAACTGTAACTCTTGGTTATTATTATTTCAAACATTGACTCAACTGGTTGAGTTAGTCTTAGAAAATGTGATCATTTCCACAAGTAACAGAAATTTAAGTCAGTATACTGTGCAAGTTAATACCACACAGTTTTCTTTAACCTGAATGTGCTCCTACAACAAAAAATATGCATATTACTTATTTGTTTCGGCTTTATTTTAATTTTTTTAGTTTTATTTTAAAAGACAGAAAGTAGATCTTGGATCATGGGACACCAGAGCACAGCTATATGTATTCATGTTACATTTCTTATTGTTGTGACCAAGAAACAACTTATGTGAGGATGGAATTGTTGATTCATAGATTGAGCTTGTGCTCCACGTGCTGGGATTGCATGACAGTAGGAATGGCTCAAGACTATGTTGGAGGAAAGAGAAGCTGCCTGCTCATATTTTGGCAGACTAGGAAACAGAAGGATGAGTGCTGATACTCAGGTAGCTTTTTCCTTTTTCACTTTTTATTCAGTCCAAGACCCCAGCCCATTCTCATATTCAGTTATTCCCATTTGGAAGGACCCTCATATATACATATACTGATGTGCTTATTGGTATGTTCAAATCAATCAAGTTGATAACTGAAATTAACCATAATAACACAAATAAATAGTAATATTTCAGAAGCTACTACCTATTATTTTGTCACAATGTAGAACATAAAGGGGAATTTAAAATACAATCCCATTGGAAATTTAGAGTGTCTGAAAAGAAGACTTCCTATATAGATACTATTACCTCTTAACGTCATGAATAATGTTCTCGACACCACTCTACACCCATGTCCCCAAAGCTTTGTTTTTATAAAAAAAAAACACATGCTAGAAAGAGATTTTTATTTCTGCCCAGAGGAATTAATTCTTTTCTCTTCTACATGTAACAATAAAATGGAATCAAATGGAACATTTACCAAAGTGATAAAAAATTACATCAAGATTAACCTTCTTTTTCCAAAACAGGAATGAAAACAATACCTACACAAGGCCTCTTGGTCTTAATTGCCTTACAGCGAAGAAATCTGTTTTGACTATTTTTGCACAGCTTACAAATGGAATGTATATTTTAAAGATAGAAATGAACAAGATGCATATTGCAATAAGTCAGAATCAATTGATTCTAACATAAAATGTAATATAGCTAGATCTCATCACTAACTGTATCCTATTTTCAGTGGAACACAAATATAGCAATGAGGGAAACAGCTAAGAAACAAAATTAAAATAATTAAGACTTTTTATATGTACTGACACTTCAGTAGTATGGGCTCTACTTCTTCTGAATCATTGGTGCACTAGTCTACAAGGGTAGATGGAACAGAAGCAAAGGACAGGGCTTGGATGGCTTGGGCAAAATGGAGACAGCCCTCTGAGAAATGACTTCTTAGATGAATCAGCTCAGCTTTATTCCAAAGTATAGGGAATATGTAGGATTAGGAAGCCTGAAGACAAACCCTAATTTGCATTAAAATGCACACTCCTATCTCAAAGCTTCATAATTGACAGCTGGGTCTTATACCAAAGCTCCTGGTAAGAGTGTTAGTTATCATATATGCAACAGAGGTAAGACTTCTAGAAGGAAATTGTACTAAGGGTCATGCTAAAGATAAATCGGGCCTCTAGTCTTAGAGACAGCTTTCAGATAAAGTCATTCTTTTTCTGGGCCCCGAGACATAATCTAGATAAAAGCAGGTAGAGAGCAGGAAGTCTCACTGGGTCGGGGAGGAAGTCCTCTATGTTTTGTGAGCTTATAGAAAGCTGCCAGGCTATGGTAGACTGCAACCTCTGACCAGCAGGGCCTCCCAATACACTAGTACAATTGTGACAGTACCATTATGTGACATGCAGTCCAATATTTCCTTTGAAGAATGAGTCATTACCAATCTCTTTCATGATGATAACATGAGATTAATCTTGGTCTCTGACCGATGTGCTTTAAAAGGATATAATTGAATATATTAAAATGGAAATAGAGAATTTTAAAATCTATTTTAAGTAAATTGTTACTGGATTAGATAATGGGCCAATATGAGAAGACTGTGAAAGTTTAAACATGATACATTTTGTTAATGAAAAAAAGGATTTCATATACTTACTCTTGTGAAAAATAAATACTAAACCATGTACATACACCAGAATTTCAGGTATCACTTGCATATAGATATTGTAACTAAAATAATCTAGTAATTTGATGATAAAATATGAATTTTGATAAATTTACCCGTGCTTTACATTCAAATGAATAATATATTTATGATAGAAGGAGACATAATATGGTTAGGGAGAAAAATGGTGCCAGGGAACTCCCAGTCTCCGAGCAATAGTGGAGAGGGTACCTGAACTGGCCTTCTCTTGTATTCAGATTGGTGACCACACAAATTGTCATCATAGAACCTTCATCTAGTAACTTATGGAAGCAGATACAGAGATCAGCAGCCAAGCCCTGAACTGAGCTTTGGAACTCCAATTGAAGAGAGGGAAGAGGCACTATATGAGCAAGGGGGTGAATATCATGATGGGGAAACCCACAGAGTCCAGAGCCCCTGGATTCTACACTGACAGCTAGCGAGGCTACATGGAACCGACCTAGGCCCACTGGACATGGGTGACAGTTGTGTAGCTTGGTCTATTTGTGGGGCGCTTAGCAGTGGGATGAGAATCTATCCATGGTGCATGAGCTAACTTTTTGGAACACATTCCCTATGATGGGATACCTTGCTAAGCCTTGATGCAGGGAGGAGGAGCTTGGTTCAGCCTCAACATGATATGTCATGGTTTTTAACTTCCGTGGGAGGCCTAACACTTTTTGAGGAGGTAAGGGGAGGAAATGGGAGGAAAGGAGGGAGGGGAACTGGTTGGTATGTAAAAAAAAAAATAATAAAAGTATTTCCTTAGAGTAAGAATATTTATCTATGCAAAATCAGTTTTCTAAATACATTTTGAGTATAACAGTCCAATTTGTGAAAAAATAACAGTTCTTTTTTTTATATAGGACAAAAATGCTGATATAATATTATCCAAAATTCACAGATGTTCTTCATAGTCATTTATTTACATCTCCCTAACCCTGCTTTGTTCCTCTTTAAATTTTAGCATATAAAAGGAATTCCACAACACACACACACACACATATATATATAATATATATATATATATATAATATATATATATATATATATATATATATATATATATATATATATATGATGTGTCACTTTCTGATGAACATGACAAAGCAAATCCTGGCACCTGTGAAAAGAATGTAAAAGTTTGCTTAAAACAAATCTTGAGGTTTTTTTTCAGGCAGATGTTAAACCCGTGATAAAACTAAAGTGTTGGGATCTTCTGCTTGAAAGAAGCAGTTGGCTGTGGAAAGAGCCAAAGAGGCAATTTTATAACCAGCAAAGTTTTGAATTATTCATAAGGGAAGGATTTTTTTTTAATTTTTAGAGACAAATAAGCTCCTAAGCTGCTTAAGTGAATTGAAGTGATCAACAAAAATATGAACAGTAGCGATGCCAAAGATTAAATACTGTCAGTGTACCCAGACATCCTGCACTTTGTTAGAGACGAAAGAAAGAGGAAAATAAGATGTTTCAAGATGTTATTTTACAAGAAGGTGTTTTTATTTTTTCCCTTTTCTGTACAGCAGTGTTACTTTTGTCCAGTTGTTTATTATATATGTGCTTCCTAAATATTGCCAAGTAATAGTTCCCATTTTTGAAAAAAAATGTTAATCTTCAATGGTTAGGCCATTCACATTTTGAATGTAACAATAGCCAAAATTCTTTGGAAGTATTAGCAAAACATGCTTGTTTTATGATGTTGACAAGAAATGTAAAAAATAATGATTTCCAGACAAATTGGCTTTAGAAAAAAAAAACAATTTGATAAACTTCTAATTACTGAGAACTTCAGCCTATTTTTATAAACAAACATTTGTCTCTAAATATAGATCAAGCACACAACTATTTAAAAAGTGAATTATACTTTTAAATAGTTAAAAACTTTGTATGACATGTAAATATAAATACACATACAAATATAGAAATGTATATAGAAGGTCCCCTTTTCTATCTCCAAATAGGATACACAACCATGTTAATTCATTATTTACAGTAAATCAGCAAAATTATCTTGTTCTCCCTCTTATCTTTGAATATCTATGTTAATTTGAAATATTTTCAAAAGCTCAATTAAGTCTATACCAAGAACAATTGATTGAATAATCTTACTCTGAAAGACCAAAATAAATATTGATGAGAATGGTGTTATATACTGATATTTCATTTGTATTTTAATAAATAAAGGTTGCCTGAAGATCAAAGAGTAAAATAACTGCCCTGGTCAGCCTTACAAATCAGAAAGTGTTGACAAAAACCTTTAATACTAGTATCCACATTAGTTTGCATAGAAACCAGGTGGTGGTTGTACACACCTTTAATACCAGCCCTAGAGAAGAATATAAGCAGGGAGGACACAGCTCTCAGCCAGTCACATTCTGAGATTCCTGGAGGCAGTATCACCATTTCAGATGGAGGTCGAGGTAAGAGACAGTTGCTGGCTGCTTTGCTTTTCTGACCTTCAGGTTGAACCCCAATATCTGCTCTGGGTTTTATCAGTCATGCTACAGTGTTATGATAGACTTTTGGGGAAAGCAGTTCAAAAGGATAGACGGAACTTTGGCATCAAGTAGAGTAATATAATGTCATGGTGATTGAAGTAGCACAGATTTTACTGTTATAAACTAAGCCATGAGAAAAAAAAATCTTTGAAAATTCTACCTATAGGCATGCCTGTTTGAAGCTGATAATTAGAAGGTAGTAAAAACTATGTAATTGATCAGTATGATCTAGTGAAAAAAAATCAGACAACAGTCAATAGTTTAAATGTTGTTGCCAGAAAGTAAGTCCAACCATCTGGCAGGAATAAACAATGATAAATATGGTCCTATTTATTAAGAACAAACAAGTGGCCAGGTTAAGTCCTCTGGATATCATCTTGGAAACCACAACAGTGAGAAAATATGATAGGTTGTATACAAGAGTATATTCTATGCTCCTAGCAAACTGAACAAGGCCTCAGGACATTGTACAATGACACTATCATCACTATCTTTTGTGTATAACTGTAGGTGGCTTTCTCAGAACCTTGAGTGTAGAGTCAGAAGAGGCAGCAAGGTTGAATAAGCTAGGTGTAAACTATCTAAAACTTTCCAGATGATAAGAAGAATTTTTTGTAGTATTGATCCCAACAGGAACCCCTTCTACATTTTTTTCTTTTCACTGTACACTGGGGTGTGAAGCAAGTCTTTTGGGCTTTATTTGATTAAAGGTTTTTCTCAAACTCTGAAATAATTTTGTACAAAGTCTGTAGCATTTCTTTTTTACCTTATTTGAACTGAGTTATCTAGAGAATGCAATTCAAAACATACATCCATTTCTTTTATATATACCATTATGGAGTTCTTTGTACATACAGCATCTGATTTCTAAGTGAGATAATTCATATATTTTTAGGTACATGTACTAAAGTTACTAGGTTACTACAAGTTATCCTTATTCAGTTGTGTACTTTGAGATTATTCTCATTTATTTTATGTTGCTGTGATGAAGACTGTGACCAAAAACAAATTGAGGAGGAAGCAGTGTACACATATTACAGTTTAGAGTTCATCATGAAGTAAACTCAAGGCAGAACTCAAGGCAGGAACCTGGGGGCAGGAACTGGAGCACAGACCATTAATGGATATTGCTTAATTCTTGTTTTTCCAGGTTTGTTCAGGTTGCTTTCTTGTATCACACAGTACCACCTACGCAATGGCGGCACCAGTCACAGTAGACTGAGTTCGCTACAACAATTATCAATCAAGAAAATGTCCCAAAGTCTCGTCTACAACAGGGTTAGAGAGAACCTTTTAGTGACTTCTTACAAAGACTAACTAAGGCTGTACAAATAGGGATATCTGACCCAGAAGCAAGACATATAATGATTGAGTCTTTGGCTTATGAAAATGCAAATGTGGAATGCAAAAGGATTTGGGGGCCTTTAAAGCTCAGATCAGCACCCTTGGAAGAATGGATCTTGCATA
>NW_004949134.1:3769760-3770788 GCF_000317375.1 Microtus ochrogaster | reverse complement strand
ATCAATGGATAAAACAGGACTGTCATATCCTGCCAAGTCAGGGTAAGATAGTTTTGAAAAGTTCCTTGCCTTTAATAAAGGTATGTCAGTTATGTTAGGCCTTAGCCAAAGTTGGTTGACTCAACATTGCAAACAAGACTTTGAGTGATTTTCCAGGTAGTCAGTTGTCTCTGTAAATTGTTGCACATTTTGGATATATCTTGTTTGGTAAGTAATATTTATTCCCTTCTCGGATCTTTGACGGAGTTGAAGATTATATAATTGTAGTTACTCTCTACATCTAACTTTGTATCAATATACAAGAATCAATACCAATATATTTGTCTAAAAACAGTAACTCACAATTATAAATCTATTATCCCATCATCCCACTTTTTTTTTCAAAATGATCTCTGAGCTTATAAAATTTCTCCCCCAACCTCCTAACCCCTAAATGATATTTAGACTCCTTGAGATAGAATGTTTAGCAGAACTTTTGTTCTCAATATTGTTTGTTATATTTATTATTTGTTATTATTGTATACAGTTGTATTTGGTTTAGTTTTGTCTTATTTAGACAAAAAGGGGAGATGTAGGGATAATCCCGCCCCTTAGGGGGCGTGTTCACCTCAGGCTAATGTTTACCTATAAATCTGGCAAGCATGCTTGCAGTGCTTGCTTCTGCTTTCCTGGTCTCTGCTGGAAACCTTCTGTAAGTCTATTTCCCCATTAAAGCTGTATATATTTTTACAATCTGTCTGCATTCATTTACGCTGATACAAGGAATTTTTCTCAATTGACATTACCTCTACCCAGATGACTATAGCTTGTCTAATTAACAACAAATATAACCAGGACACATATTTACATTGAATAAAAATCCATCTTCAGCCCCACTGTCTCCGTGGGTGGGTGCACCCCTCTTGGTCCTGACTTCCTTGCTCATCTTCTCCCTCCTTCTGTTCCTCATTAGTACTTTGGGAGCTTAGTCCAGTGTTCCAGTGTGGGTCTCTATCTCTATCTCCATCCATCGCCAGATGAAGGTTCTA
>NW_004949134.1:3766393-3769056 GCF_000317375.1 Microtus ochrogaster | reverse complement strand
ATAGTTTGAATTTATATCCTATTTTTCTAGAAATCATTGTCTACTTGGTTTGAATGACACACAGTCAGCATAAAACTATTATTTGTTGTTGAATCCAGTTTACATTAAATTCCTCTCATTTAATATGAGAACGCGTATTATTTCCTTTAAAAATATACTTGTTAGGTAGGACTATTGGCTGATTCCCTCCTTTGAAGACTTCTGTGTTACTTTCTGATAATGTGAAAGATAGTCTTCAGGGAGGAGGCTTTTGGGTCAGTTTTATCTCAGGAGCTTCTGGCCTATATTTCCAAAGTGCATTCTGTCTTTAGTGATAGGACTTACCTTCCATTTTGGAGGAGCAATAAAGACAGTAGCAATATCTTCTGATGATTTGGGGAGTTTAGTAGATCACCTTAAATAACACCTTAAAAGAGGGCTTCTCATGCCTGTTGTTGGGGTTTTCCTTAGATGGTCGTTGGCCTTTAGAGGAAGTATTGTCAGCTCAGGTGAGAAAAAATTGCTCAAACTTTGTGTGTGTGTGTGTATTTGAAAGTGTATGTGTATATTTATACACTAAATTTAGTGTACTAAAGGAATTTTGGGATAGATAGTAATAGTGTGACTCCTTAAGACATTTTTTAGACATCCTTACTTTATTTTACCCTATTTCCTCCTTTTTTGTATTTATCTTCCTCTGCCCTCCCTAATTATAGCCCACCCACTTTCTACATTTCTTCTACCAGATCCCGTGTATCCTGCTATTTCACTCTCTGTTGTTTCCAGCAAACTGGAACTTTTCATAATTCTTGTTTGTGCAGTTACTCCCCAATATATACCCATAGCTTACGTTTTGGAGCTAGGAGACTCAGATTAGAAAGAACATGTAATGTTTGACTTTCTGGGTCTGGATTATCTCATTCGATATCATCAAATTTTCTTCTATTCATTTATCCACAAAGTTCATGACTTTTTCTTTACAGCTGAATAGGGTTCAATAGTATTTATGTGGCACATTTTCAATATCCATTAAGCAGTTGAAGGACATTTAGGTTGTTTCCATTTCCTAGGTATTATGAATAGAGTAGAAATGAAAATGGCTGAGCAAGTGTCTGTAGAACTGGATATCAAGTCTTTTGGGAATATGCCAAGGAGTAGTATAGCTGGCTCTTATGGTAAATTTAGTTTTCGTTTTTTGAGAATTATTGACACTAATTTCTAGGGTGGATACACAAGCTGTGATTCCACCAACAGTAATGAGGATTTTCTTTTCCCCACACTTACAACACAACATTTGTTGTCATATGTTCCACTGCTTTTCCCATTCTGTGAGATGGGTAAAGTTTCATCTCAAAGTTGTTTTGATTTGCATTTCTCTAATTACTAGGAATGAGTAACATTTTCTGAGGTATTTATTACCCACTTTTTTCTTCTTTTGATAATTCTGATTAGATTCCAAAACCAGTTTTTTTAATAATTCACTACTAAATGGTGGAACTATAGTTTGAATATACATAGGTCAAACTTGAAATTAGATACACACACATATATATATATATTTACATATAAAGTGCATATATATATATGTAACCATACATTTATATATTATATATGTGCAATTTTAAGTGAATCATGTATATATGCAATTTCAAGTCAGAAATGTACATATAGCCTTATTGTATATATATTCAAGTATTCAGCAACTATATAGTGATTTGCATTAAAAATTTCTGGGTAACAATAGTTTACAACTCTCATATTGTATAATTTAACAGTAGATTAATCTGTAGGTACATTTTGCAGAGAAAATTAAGCAAATAAACATACATAACAAGATGTTTAAAATAATAACAAATGATGTTTCATGAAGATATCTGCCTATTTTAATTTGTAACTGGATTTGGATTGCTACTGTGATGCCTCATAAGATATGTATGCTAATTTTTAATGTTTTTAAAATCTCCTACTTGAATTATGTTATGACAGAAACGTTCTGTTCCAATCCTCTCTCTTTTATTTTCTTAGCTAAGTAAACTTTAAATATATCTACTGTAAACCAGGATAATTTTGTTTAACTATTTGAAAAGGCATTTAATTCATTTATGATTTTAATTTGCATATTTCTGAGAAGGAACATGTTAATGAATGAGTTAAAATTTTAAGTAGCTTGGAGTCATTAAACAAGAGATTTATGAATATTTAAATATCATGTCTGAAGCACGTTTTCATTTTGTATGTAGGAAGCACCCTTTTATCTTTTCAAACTTTTTCTAATAAACTTTTAAAAACATTAGTGTAATTGCCCATTTTTTATAACAGTCATGGCACTTCTTCATGTCACTTATATTAGAGGAAATTAAATATTTTAAATCAACTATATGCAATGAAATGAACAACATTCAAAGTCTGGCTAGCATTCTCTTTTCTGGGTTACAAATTACCTGCTATGAATTAGCTGTGCAGCTTCATAAAAACCTCTGCCAACATCAAAATAGCCAAATTCTACAAGGAAAATCAAATATAGTGAACTAATGAGAGCTTCCAACCACTGACATATTATAGAGTGAAGAAATAAAATTGAAATATGAATTAACTTTGTCTATAATCTTAGCCAATGAGAATTTCTTAGAATACAAAGACCCCTCTCTCTCCCTCTCTCTCTCTCTCTCTCTCTCTCTCTCTAT
>NW_004949134.1:3748673-3766293 GCF_000317375.1 Microtus ochrogaster | reverse complement strand
TATATATATACATATATATGTGTGTCTGTGTGTGTGTCTCATATATATATATGAGAGGGGGGATTATTCTATCTTCCATGAATTCTACCTCATATTAAGATGTATATTGTTGAAACTGAAGATATAATTCAACAGTTAAGAACTGGTGAGCTGGAAGAGAGCTTAGCAGCTAAGAGCACTTTCTGTTCTTACAGAGGACGAGGATTCGATTCCCACCACAAACGCGGCAGCACACAACCCTCCATAACTCCAATCAGTGTTTTATTAAACCAGTACAAGGGGCAAATCTTTGCAGTATACAAGAGCATTATCCCAAAGCATTTTTATGTGAAAATTACTTTTTGCCATGCAAGAGCAACAATGACATCAATAATACGTAAAACAAAATCTACAATACCATATCCTTAGTTCATGTCTCAATAAAAAAAATGTTTCAATAAAATGTAGTATAAAATATACAATATATGAAGGTATAAAATAACATTGGTAATGATGCATTTTTCAAAATATTTTTAAATTTTAAAGGGGGTTTATTGGTGCTATTACAATGGTTTATTTCTCAAGTTTTTTGGGTGAATACTTGAATAAAAATATCTACTAGTGAGATTTTTATAAATCTAGGAACACTTAGGTTATTACTTAATTGTAGAATACCATAGTTCTCTTTATATCTTTCTGTTTTCCCATAGCAATCACTTCCTAAAATTATTAAATAGAAATATCCAGAAGTAAAAAAAATCATTATTTTGATACTGTGTTGAGAAGATATTTTGTGCCTTTCTGCCCTATTCTGCCAAAGATGTGAATCAGCATTTCATCTTACATGCCCATGTGATATCATTAGCTGTTTAATAGACTTTTGTTAACGCATTGCCATAGTTTCAATATATTATAGCTAATATTTTTATTAGTAACCATTGCTTTTATTATTTTTCTGAGATTAATATATAAGTAAATTGTTATCAAATGTATAAAAGAGTCTGAAGAGTCTAATACACGAGCTTTTTACTACTTGTGGCTTCATTTATTCATCTTGAGTTATATTGTGCTGTTGAGGACAGAGTATGGTATTTCTCATGCATTGGGGTTAATGTTTCATTAGGACAAGGCTATTTAGCTCTTTATTTTTTCAAGACATGGTTTCTTTATAGCTTGTGAACTTGACTTGAAACTAGTTCTTGTAGACCAGGCAGGCCTCGAACTCACAGAGTTCTACCTACTAAATGCTGGGATTAAAGGTGTGCATCACCATTGCCTGGCTTGTCTGCTGTCCATCTCTTTAGTGGTAGAAATTTTACTTACTTGATGAATATATTAGCTGTGGCAGAAAGTGAAACATTTTTTCATTTCATTTTTCGTTCTAAATTCTTTATTTTAGAAGTCAAATAGATGTAAACTCATGTCATGGGCGAGTTCCTTTGTATAAGGAAAAATGAATTCTAAGGCATTTTACTCTTTTATTGAAGAAATAATTGAATAAGCTCAGAATATAAAACACAACACATGCACAGTTATGTGGACAATTTCATACAAGTAATTCTGAGTTACAGCTCCAACCTTTTAATTGGAGAGATGATGAAAAAACTATCAAATTTTATAAATGTTTAATTCTTTTACATCACAAAATGCTGTATGCTTTATTTTCTTTGGAATTATATGACAGTCTTACATGCTATTCTGGACTAGTCTGTGTTTAATTTTGCTGTAAGAACATATTTACAGTGAAAGGACAAAAATGAAATGATGTTATTTTTAATTTTTAAACTGTGCATATTTGTAAATTTCTAAACTTGGTTAGCTTTTTAAAAATTTAACTTTATTAATGAGAACGATTCATCAAGCCATTTAGATGTTTAATCTCCTCTAGGGAACCTAAAATTAAATATTCTGGAAAACAGAGCTGTTTATGATCTGCATGTCATTCCTCTTTCAGAGAAATTGAGTCTGGAACATGTGAATAGTATCAAGATGAAAAGAAGAAAAGGTGTTTCCAGTTAATCAGAAAGGAATCACCCTGCTTTTCTCAGAGAGAAGCTTCCATAGACTGGTAGTATAATAGACTGCACACGAGATGGAGGAGGGAAAATGCCTACTGAGCTGGACAAGCAGTATATGTATGTATTGAATTTAAAAGGTGTGCTCTTAAATTTAAATTTATCAAGTACTTGTGATATGATATGTTCATCTGCAAGCTTTGCAAACTTTATGAAGGTCTACATTCTATTGTGGTTAGTGAGCATAGAGGTATGCCACTTTTGGTTAATTTTAACTACATATAATACATAATTTACACCATATATTATTATTATTATGTTGATTTTTTACTAACTTTTGCCCACATAATAATTTTATAAAAAACTTGTTGCAAAAACATTCACTAACATAAATTATACTATTTCCATTTCCATTTCAGTACAAGTAAGTACAGGGCTGCCCTACTGAAAATGCAAAATGTTAAGAAACTAATAAATGAAGATATAATTGTACTTCTGCTAATTATTACAGTTAAATACACATATAATGATCAGAGATTAGAGAAGACAGAAAATTCTATTGGTTGGCATGGCTAACAAAGGAAGGCTAAGTGGCAGCCCCAAAGGTAGTGTTGGCCTTGTAACAAAAGGTGGAATAATGTTCAAGGAAGAAGGAGTAACATCAGGAAAGACCTGGAGAATAAAAAATACCATGAAAGAGTTAGTTAGTAGCAATATCACTAATATTTTACTCAGTGGTAAACTGAGTAAATTATGCTGCATATGACTTTAATACATTGTTTGGATGGATACTTTGGTGGGAAAAATAAAAGCTTAGTTTAATAATTTAGATTTAATTTTTTAAAAAAGTAGATATTTTAAAATTTGTAGGTAAAATGGCCAGAAACTTAATACTAAAAATACAAAACATGCTAAAATGGTAGGGGAAAAGTAATTTTATTTGTCACTATTTCAGTAAGTTTTAAACTGCAACAATGTGGGAGAGACATTGGACTTTGTGTAAACACAGGGAAAGCAGAAATGTATAGTTAAGGAGTAGCAGGGATGAGGTCCTGTTTTACAGATACTGTACAGAAGGCATCAAGGATAAGGGGATTTTAATGCAAGTGTTAGAACAACAACTCTTGTTACAACTGAACTAGAAAAACCAAAGACAGGAAACAAAAGCAGTAAGGCCTAGTTGAACAGAGGGCCCAGAGCAGCCTGTCTAAAGTTTGATCAAGGGAAAAAAAATCTGTCAGTATGGTAAACTCTTTCATTAATTCTTGAGTTAGCCTTGACAGATTTGAAGTATTGGAGTAGTCTTCTCATTTAAAACATCTTTTATTCACAAATCAAATAAAAGAACTTACATTGCTCCTGATAACAAACTTTATTGCTATAAATCCACTGACATCTCACTTCCTTTTGATACTATTATAGAGGCAACAAGATGATGAATCATGAAAATGATGCTATTTTCTTGCATTATGAAGCAACTGCTAAATAAAGGCAGAGTGAAAGCAACCTTTTTCCAGCTGTCTCATTGCCTTTTTAAGCCTGCATTATAAGTTTCTACAAAACGAATCGGAGAAGACCATAGAATACTAAACCACTAGGACTCCTACGAGCTAAATCCAAGACTTTCATCAGATTCAAAGACTTGGAGCCTGAAGATATGGAAGGTTTTAGAGGGACTCAGCAGGAAATATTGGAAGAAATTAGGACCATAATTACCCAGAATGAAGCCTACAGCTGCGACCAAGGAAATTTGTTTTATCATGAATATTTCAGACTCAATCATGCTTTCTAAGGTCACATAAACTCAACAGGGAGACACTTATGGTTATTGCATATACTGATCTGGCATGTAATTAAAATTTCAAAAGTATAAGGCCATCAGACTGCAGGTTCCTTAGGGAAACACACCCTTACTTAGTCTGTGGGATCACTGAAGTCAATAGACATTGTCTTCTTTTGTTAATGCTCATTCCCTCAGCATTATTGAAAATTACATAATTTCAGATTCACAGGCATGGAAATGGTGTGAAATACACTAAGCTTTGTCTTCAGTGAGTTCATGTGTTAGCTTTATAGATAGACAATAGAGTATCCACAATATTATGTCATAATACATTATCTTAAGGATATGAAAAGCTAATTTCAAGAAAACAAACAAGGATTGTAGAGAGATTTATATGGGGGCAATTGATATTGGGAAATATAAAATCAGACAGCAGGAGTTAGAAAATAAAGTACATTTGCAGAAATTTCTGTTCAGAAATGGAAATTTTTTACTGAAAATATTCTTATACCATATAATATCATGATAACCACATTTTGCATTCCCTCCACTCTTTTTTTGCATTATTTTTTTATTGAGAAAAGGAAAAAAAACAAGTTTCCGCCTCCTCCCAGCCTCCCATTTCCCTCCCCCTCCTCCCACCCTTCTCCTCCTCCCCCCACTCCTCTCCCCCTCCCTCTCCAGTCCAAAGAGCAGTCAGAGTTCCCTGCCCTGTGGTAAGTCCTAGGTCCTCCCCCCTCCGTCCATATCTAGGAAGGTGAACATCCAAACTGGCTAGGCTCCCACAAAGCCAGCACATTAAGTAGGATCAAAACCCCGTGCCATTGGCTTCTCATCAGCCCTCATTGTTCAGAGAGTCCGGTTTTATCCCATGCTTTTTCAGTCACAGTCCAGCTGGCCTTGGTGAGCTCCCAATAGATCAGCTCCACTGTCTCAGTGGGTGGGTGCACCCCTCGTGATCCCGACTTCTTTGCTCATGTTCTCCCTCCTTCTGCTCCTCATTGGGACCTTGAGAGCTCAGTCCAGTGCTCCAGTGTGGGTCTCTGTCTCTATCTCCATCCATCAGTGTTTCGGTTTCTCAGGAAATTTGGGAGCAACGTACCCCTGGACCCAGCAATACCACTCTTAGGAATATACCCAAGAGATACCCTATCATATGACAAAAGCATTTGTTCAACTATGTTCATAGCAGTATTATTTGTAATAGCCAGAACCTGGAAACAACCTAGATGCCCTTCAATGGAAGAATGGATGAAGAAAGTGTGGAATATATACACATTAGAGTACTACGTGGCGGTAAAAAACAATGACTTCTCGAATTTTGCATGCAAATGGATGGAAATAGAAAACACTATCCTGAGTGAGGTAACCCAGACCCAAAAAGATGAACATGGGGTGTACTCACTCATAATTGGTTTCTAGCCATAAATAAGGATCACGGAGACTACAATTGGTGAACCTAAAGAAGCTAAGTAAGAAGAACCCTCCACTCTTTCCAGCTCCCATATACCTCCCCTCTCCTCCAGATACACTCTACCTCTCTTTCCTTTGCAAAAAAAGAGCAGGCCTCCATTTGACTACAGACAAACAGGAACAAATACTAAGGGAACTCATTTTAAAAGATGAATATGTGTACTGCAGGAGGCTGTATGTAACCTAGTTAGATGGAGAAACAAAGCTTGTTGACATGCATTGATAAACCACATGTACCTGTGAGAAGAAGGGAGAAATGGGATTCTGGGAAGAGGAACTACCATGATTTTGGGAAGATGATCATGATTTTGAAATTTATTCTAAATTCCCTGGAGAACTATTAAATGGTTTTAAGAAATGTGAAGGTCCTAGAAAGGCCAGTAAAGTGATTGTTTCAGTAATAACAATTTTTGTATAATTGTGGTGACGGTTTAAACTAGGACAGAGGCAGCAGATAAAGCCTAAAATTATTCTAGAGCAAGACATATAATATTGAAGAGTATTTTGTGTGGTAACTTAAAGAGAAGACATACATAATGGAGACCAGATTTCTGACTTTTTGGCTTAAATCTTCATGTTATTTTACTAATGCTTAGCTCATGAAAGATTACAAGAAGATAATTCTTTAGTATATGCATAAATAATTTGGGACATAGCACTGATCCACTGAGACATCTCTTCTAGGGCTTGCTTTTACTTGTGCCATTTGAGATGTCCTCGGCATAATGTCCAATCTTCACCTGTAGAGTTTATCTTTTTGCTTTTATATGGACTTTCTATATATAGTACAGGGACCTCTTGTTAGCTCCACAATCAGAGAACTTAAGAAATTCTAAGGATTAATCCAGGATATCCCATAGCCAGTGATGGATGGAAATGATAAGATGAATGTACCTGCTTTCCTTGTCTTCACTGGGGCTTTTCTGAGGTTTAGTTTGCACAATCCTTGGAGATTCTCTTGTTGAATGTATTTTCAAAGGCTCATAATAGCAATCCTCTTTTAGTATATAATATATACTGGATTTCTCATTTTTTCATTTCATTTTTTCTATTTCTTTGTTTGGGCTTCCTGGGTTCATCTCTCTCTGCTCTGGAAACCTTACAAGACTTTTCCATCTAGGAAATCATATCTAGTCTAAGGAGGAACTGATTAAATAATTTTTAAGACTTAAGTATATGACTGTTTTGCCTACAGAATTTGTGTATACCACATATGTGCATTGTCTGAAGAGACCAGAAGATAGCATCGAATAACTTGGAATTGAAGTAACAGAGATTGTAAGCAGCCTTGTAGGCACTGTGAACAGAATCCAGATCCTCTGCAAGAGAACCAGTACTCTTAAGCACCGAGTAATTTATCTTGCTCCAATAAAATAAACTAATTTTGAGTTTAAAAGTTTATTTAATTTTACTTTGTACACATTGTATTTTGTCTGCATGTATGTTTGTGCACTATGTGTGTAACATGAAGGGCCAGGCCTACTTGTTTCGGTTTCTTCTCCTGCCTAGTACTCCTAGCTGTTTAGTCCCAGAGAAAAATCACACAATGATCTCTGTAAGTTATAAAGCTAATTTGGCCCATTAGCTCTAGCCTCTCATTGGCTAACTCTTACATCTTTTTAACCAATTTTTCTGATCTATGTTAGCCATGTGGCTCAGTACCTTTCTTCAGTGGGGGCAGATCACATCCTGCTGCTTTGGTGGTCTGGTCAGGAGTGGGAGGAATCAACTTCCTCCTTCCCAGAATTCTCTTGTTCTCATTACATCATTTCTACTTCCGGACTGGTTTTCCCACCTATATTTCCTACCTGGCCAATCAGTGTTTATTTATAACATGACTGACAGAATACAGACAATTCTCTTGCACAAATTCCCCCTCTTAAAAAAAAGGAAAATATCAATAGTCCATTTTTTGGGAATGTGGGCATAGTATTCCAGGCTACTTCCAGCTGGTTGGAGGTGCTGATATTCTTATGGGGACCTAAAGAAAATTTAGAGTTATGATCAAGTCCTGACTGAAGTATCCTGTGAGTCTTGATCATCTCAAGCAGCAGTCTTGAATTTGTTCTGAATGAAGAACTCAGACATCTGGGCCATCTATTCCTGCCAGATTTCTCAGGTGGTCTTCCTTGATCAAAGCTGATTTTTCTTAACTCTGAATAAATCCACACCCTCTCATTTTCTGTGGAAACAAAAGAAAAATCTCTTCTCCAAATAATATACCTTTTGCCTTTAATTTTAAAGTCAAGGTATTTTTAAAATACCTATCTCGGATTAATTCTGCAGCATTTATAAGCAAATATCTTTTAGCAGCTGTTGCTCCTTCCTCAGCAAACAATTTAAAGAGAGCATAATAGCATACAGTATCAAGATTCTCTGTGTATTTTCCATCTTTGCATGGCTTTCTTTTAACCTCCATTTCATTTATTTTTACTTTTAACTTTTGACTTTTTGAGACAGGTTCTCTGTATATCTTTGTCCTGGAATTACCTCTGTAAACCAGGCTATCTTTGAACTCACAGAGATCTGTCTTTCTCTGCCTCCCAGGCTACTCTCTTTTTTTTAGAACTTTAATCTTTAGCCTGTATATATTTTTAACACACTTTAAACCATTTAGAGTTTTTTTTTTTCTCGTTGAATCTCTCTTTACTGTATATCTTTTTTTGACCACATGGGTCTTTAATTTGCTAAGGAATATGGAGAAGACTTTTGCCACAACTCTATGGTATTTTAAGGTCCTTGCCAGGAAGCAAGCTGCAATAGTGTGTCCATGAACAACAGTCAAAGCCTTTAATCGCAGCACTCGGGATGCAGAGGCAGGTGGATCTCTGTGAGTTAGAGACCAGCCTGGTCTACAAGAGCTAGTTCCAGGACAGGCTCCAAAACCACAGAGAAACCCTGTCTCGAAAAAAACAAAAAACAAAAAACAAAAAAAAAACCCTATGGGGTTTTCTTGCCAGGAAGCAAGCTGCAACACTGTGTCCATAGCTCCATAGTCTGGACCGCCTGCTTGAAACAGAGTTTTCCCTGGCAGGACAGCCCGGAAAGCCTGCATTTTAAAACAGCTCAGGTTTTTTTTTCTGCTATGGCTGAAAACCGAAATGTTTTACTCTAGTCTTTCCAAAGCTTTCTCAGGCTTTATGTGGATGCAGTTATCCAAGTGGGTGCCATTCTATAACATGAGTGGGGGTCCTGTTTGTTGTTGTTTTTGTCCCATACCCCACAACTGTTTCGCCCCAAAGAAAATCACACATACGTCTCCATAAATTATAAGCTGATTGGCCCATTAGCTCTAGCCTCTCACTGGCTAACTATCACATCTTGATTAACCCATTTTTCTGATCTATGTTAGCCATGTGGCTCAGTAGCTTTTTCAGTGAGGCAGATCACATCCTGCTGCTTTAATGGTCTGGGCAGGAGTGGGAGGAATCAACTCCCTTCTTCCCAGAACTTTCCTGTTCTAATTACAACATTTCTACTTCCTGTCTGGTTTTCTTGTCTCTATTTCCAGCCTGGCCAATCAGTGTTTATTTATAACATGATTGACACTGTGTGCATGACTGGTACCCACCAGAGGCCAGAAAAGGGTGTCAAGTACTCTCAAAATGGAGTTAGAGACAGTAGTTAGCCCCCACGTGGGAAATGAGAATCAAACTTATGTCCTTTGGAGGAGCAACAACGTGTCTTACCCTCTAAGCTATATCTCCAGTCTCAATTAAATAATTTTACAGATAAAACATGTTTTCATAGGTAAAAAGGAAATACACAATAAAATAAATGCAAACTGCTTCTGAGAATTATAGGATTTTACCTTTTCAGAAAGGCTAAGGCAAAGAAAAATAAATGCACATGAAAGTTGCTCCGTGAAATCTAACAATCTTTTCAAATGATAGAGAACAGAAATCTCATTATCACCATACACCAAACAAAGACTATGAAAATAATTTTGCTTTCCTAATTATTTACTCTGAGCCAGCTAACACTCATCTTCCCATTCATCAGAGTGTCCTGCTAGCAGCTGTATTCCAGGTGGAGTGCTTAAGCCCAAAACCAATGGAAAAAGTTAAAAAAAGTTTCCTCTGTAGACATTCTATTTTAGTTCACTTTCCATCTCATTGAAGAACAAGTAACATTTTATCTTTTGCCAATTGATATATCAAGCTTAACTTCAGTAAATTCTTAATTATTTTCTACAAAAGTCATATTCACCTCTCACTTGCAAGGTCAAAGAAAGCATGCTCTCATGAGACTTGATGATATGACACATTCAGTATTCATCTGAAATTACTCTTGGTTTTTAGGTAAAAGACAAACATGAAGTAGCCTAAATAAAGAAAAAATTAAAATAAGCATTTTTTCATATGATTATCTGATCCTCATTCAGATTTGGTTTCTTACAACCATCATGTTCTTCCAGCTTTTTCACATGCAAAACAAACAGTTAAATTGCACTGAAGATATGCATGAAGTGTGCATCAATGAACAACTAAAAATAGTAACATTTGACCAGGTACTTAGGAGAGGAGACCATGTCTTGAGTTCAAGGCCAGCCTGGCTATATAGGAAGATACTGTTTCAAAGAAAGTTTTTCTAATGATTCTTGAATTTATGCAAAACTACTTAGATTTATACTATTTTAAGTTCTATAAATATGTGAGAAACAGGATTAATTCAATAACTTTTGCTTTTTGTTTTTTTTTAAATATTTTATTTATTAAAGATTTCTGCCTCCTTCCCGCCACTGCCTCCCATTTACCCCCCTCCCCCCACCAAGTCCCCCTCCCTTGTCAGCCCAAAGAGCAATCATGGTTCCCTGCCCTGTGGGAAGTCTAAGGACCACCCACCTCCATCCAGGTCTAGTAAGGTGAACATCCAAACAGCCTAGGCTCCCACAAAGCCAGTACGTGTAGTAGGATCAAAAACCCATTGCCATTGTTCTTGAGTTCTCAGTAGTCCTCATTGTCCTCTATGTTCAGCGAGTCCGGTTTTGTCCCACGATTTTTCAGACCCGGGCCAGCTGGTCTTGGTGAGTTCCCAATAGAACATCCCCATTGTCTCAGTGTGTGGGTGCACCCCTTGTGGTCCTGAGTTCCTTGCTCGTGCTCTCTCTCCCTCTGCTCCTGATCAGTGGCGGGGAGGAGGCAGAAATCTTTAATAAATAAAAAAAAAAAGAAACTGAAAAAAAAAAAACCAGAAGGAGCACTTACAAACTTCTTTTATAAAGTATTACTTTAATAGCAAAAACAGATAAAGACACAAGAACAGCAACAAAGAAAGCTACATACCAATATCCTTGATGTAAACAAAAATCCTCAATAAAATACTTCCAAATCCTGATTGCTCTTCAAGCTGATGAGGGAGAGGGACTTGATCAGGGGAGGGGGAGGGAAATGGGAGGTGGTGGCGGGGAGGAGGCAGAAATCCTCAATAAATAAATAAATAAAAAAAAATACTTCCAAATCAAAAAAAAAAAATTAGTACTGGTTGTGGTAGCGCATGCCGATAGGATTTGCTGAAGAAGGTAGAGGCAGGAGGATCACAAGTTTGAGGCCAGCCTGGGCTATACACTTTTTAAAAAAAGGACACACATACCCCTGCAACCTACTCATGCAGCCTCTGCATCATAGCCCCGCCCCCACACTCAGCCCAGCCCCTCATGCGTGACCAACCCATACCGGGATATGCTAGACTTGTTGCTTGAAATTCAGCTCAGGAACCCCAACTTGCGGACATGGTGAATCAGGTGATCAGATGCAAGGCTGCAGTCGCCTCAGAAATTGGAAAGCCTCTCTTCATAGAAGAAATCGAAGTAGCACCTCCCAAGGCTCATGAAGTTCGTATTAAGATCATCGCCACCGCCATTTGTACACAGATGCCTATACTCTGAGTGGAACTGATCCTGAGGGGTGTTTCCCAGTGATCTTGGGACATGAAGGCGCTGGGATTGTGGAAAGCATGGGTGAAGGGGTCAATAAGGTGAAGGCAGGTTACACTGTCATCCCACTTTACATCCCACAATGTGGAGAATGCAAATTTTGTGTGAATCCTAAAACAAACCTTTGCCAGAAGATATGAGTCACTCAGAGGAAAGGATTAATGCCAGATGACACTAGTATATTTACCTGCAAAGAAAGTCTATTTTTCATTTCATGGGAACCAGCACATTTTCTGAGTACACAGTTGTGGCTGACATCTCCGTTACTAAAATTGATCCTTCAGCACCTTTGGATAAAGTCTGCCTTCTCGGGTATGGCACTTCAACTGGCTATGGTGCTGCTGTGAACACTGCCAAGGTGGAACCTGGTTTTACCTGTGCCATCTTTGACCTGGGAGGAATTGGATTGGCAGTGATCATGGGCTGTAAAGTAGCTGGTGCATCCCGGATCATTGGTATTGACATCAATAAAGATAAATTCGCAAAGGCCAAAGAATTTGTAGCCTCTGAATGTACTAACCCCCAGGATTTCAGTAAACCCATCCAGGAAGTACTCATGGAGGTGACAGATGGGGGAGTAGATTACTCTTTCGGGTGCTTCAGCAACATGAAGGTCATGAGAGCAGCCTCAAGGTGGCGCACAAAGGGTGGGGAGTCAGTGTGGTGGTCGGCATAGCTGCTTCAGGTGAAGAAGTCGCCACTCACTAATTCCAGTTGGTGACAGGATGCACGTGGAAAGGCACTCCTTTGGAGTATGGAAGAGTGTAGGGAGTGTCCCAAAGCTGGTGTCTGAATATATGTCAAAAGAGATAAGAGTTGACGAATGTGTAACTGACACTCTATCCTTCGACCAAATTAACAGAGGCTTCCACCTGACGTACTCAGGGAAAAGCATTCCAACTGTTCTAAAGATGTAAGTTCAAAAGAGAACACTGTCCATCCTGTACTTTCTTCTGTGGTGGGATGTGACAGACTGACAGATCTGCTTCAGAAACTACTAGGAATGTGTGTAATCATGTCTCTAATTGAAAACAAGGCAAATAATCACAAGTCAGTTTTTTTAAACTCTCCATGTAAATAAATGCTGCTCAGGACATATTTTAACATAATAAAAATACTTTTTACATAAAAAATTAGTATATGTTAAATTAATTTTTGCTGGCATACAAAGTATTATTTTTCTATGATATATAACAATTTTCATATATGTATCATTATGTTTTCTTCTTTCAAAATATTTATTATTATTATTATTGTAAGTGAAAAAACCCAGAGAAATGTAACATGAGGGCCTGCTTGTTGGGGTTTCTGTCCTGCCCAGTTCCCGCATTCATTAAGTCCCAAGGAAAATCACACAGAGAGGTCTACATCAGTTATAAACTGATTGGCCCATTATCTCAGGCTTCATATTAGCTCTTATAACTTATATTAGCCCATTATTCTTATCTATGTTAACCACATGGCTCAGTACCTTTTTCATCAGGGCAGGTCACATCCTGCTTCTTCAGCGTCTGGACAGAACTGTGGGAAGAGCTTCCTTCTTTCCAGAATACTCCTGTACTCATTGCCCTACTTCCTGTCTGGTTGTCCCACCTATACTTCCTGCCTGGCTACTAGCCAATCAGTGTTCATTTAAAACATGATTGACAGAATACAGACAATTCTC
This sequence comes from Microtus ochrogaster, assembly GCF_000317375.1. Taxonomy (NCBI): domain Eukaryota; kingdom Metazoa; phylum Chordata; class Mammalia; order Rodentia; family Cricetidae; genus Microtus; species Microtus ochrogaster. The sequence continues at coordinate 3,753,442 of NW_004949134.1, read as the reverse complement.
CACACCACAGAAAGGGAAAGAGAGATGGATTTTGTGTATATATTACCTTGAGAAAATCATAGACCAACTTTTATGGAGTGGGTTCTCCCCTTCTGCCTTTCCATGAGTTCCGTAGATCCAACTCAATTCACCAGCAAAAAGAATTCTTCAAACATGAGATATGGCAGAAATTAATGTTTTGAATTTTCCTTGTCTTAGGTGGGAAATATTTTGACTACCATTCTAGCAATGAGCATGGAAGGGAAGAGAAAGAACTTTCTTTGCAAGCAAATAAAGAAATGATTTTTGGTTTATTAAGCTAAAGAAGATAAAGAAATGGGTACGTGAAATCAATGTTCAAAAATGATCTGAATAATGTTGTTCTTGTTAGCAATAAGAGTCAGTATGGAAAATATTTTGAACAGCACTTTATTAACTTAATTTTCAAACCTTGAATTATTTGTTTTGAAGCAATTCTATATTATATCCTATAAAAATTTGAGCATAAAAAAAAGAAAAATGATTACTGGGAAAATGCCAGGATTAATATTGCTGGATCATGTGATATATTCATGTGATACTGTTTTAGTCTTATAAGGAGTGTCCCTACTGATTTCCATAATGAATGTACTATTTTACATCCTACCAGGTGTGCATAAGAATTTCCTTTTTTTCAAATCCTCACTATTACTTAATTGGTTTCTTAATGACTGTCATTATGTGTAGAATGAGATAGAATTACAATATCATTTTAATTTGGATTTCTTTGATAATTATTGATGTTGGACATTTTTCACATATTAATTGCCCATTTGTAAAAACTTGATGCTTTTTTTAAACGTTCTTTTACTTATCCTTTTTGTTTTACATCATGCATCTCAACCCCAATTATTTCTTGTCCCTTCATATTTCCTCATTGCCATTGTAAACTCACACACACACACAAAATAAAATAAAATTTAAGAGAAAAAAGAAAAAAAGAAAGACTAATCATGAAAGCTGTAGTGTGACATAGTGAGTCATGCATTATCCTCTTTTACCCATATGTCTTTGTGTGCAAGTGTTAGTTGCAAAGAGTCATTGTTCTGGTTTGAGGACTCTGGTTTCTGCTAAACTATTGATGCTAGGAACTCACTGGGACTACTCTTAGAAAAACTATGGAACACTTCACAAATTTATGTGGCATCTTTGTTCAGGGACCATACTAATCATCTTTACATCATTCTGATTTTAGTATATGTGATGCTGAAGTGAGCACCATACTTTAGTTTTAAGAAATAGCTTCTCATATCATTCAGTCATTTGTTGACTAGTTTATTTTAATGACTTCATATTAATGCATCATAGAGGTACTAGCACATCTAGGTTTATTGCAACATTATTCATGATAGGGAAGGAAGCCTTGAAAAGAGTGCCTATTGGTATAAGAATGGATAAAAAATTAATATAATTGTTATCTATCTATCTATCTATCTATACATACATACATATAAATTTTATCCATAAAGAAGAATCATATTATGTAAGTTTAAGCAAAGTGTATGCAATTGTTGATTAAATCAATCTCACAAGAATAAATATCACATTTTGTTTCACTTGTAAGTATTATACTGTATATGAATATATAAAGTAATTTATGTACATATGACTTGAAAGTAAAAGAAAAATTGACCAGGAGAACAAAAAGAAGTAATAGCAGATGAGAGGGCAAGAAAGGGGAGAATAGTAGGAAATAGTAGAGATATGCTCAAAATACTATGTGTTTGGATAATAGCAAATATATAATTAATGCTATATAACAAAATATATTTATAATTAGTTTTTATCTATCCAAGTTTCATGAACAGTTAAAAAGTAAAACAGAACAATTTAAAAATGAAAAGAGAAGAATTAATTTTTCCCTTTTTTTAAATTTATTTATTTATTTATTAAAGATTTCTTCCTCCTCCCCGCCACCGCCTCCCATTTCCCTCCCCCTCCCCCAATTAAGTCCCTCTCCCTCATCAGCTTGAAGAGCAATCAGGGTTCCCTGCCCTGTGGGAAGTCCAAGGACCACCCACCTCCATCCAGGTCTAGTAAGGTGAGCATCCAAACTGTCTAGGCTCCCACAAAGCCAGTACGTGCAGTAGGATCAAAAACCCATTGCCATTGTACTTGAGTTCTCAGTAGTCCTCATTGTCCCCTATGTTCAGCAAGTCCTGTTTATCCCATGCTCTTTCAGACCCAGGCCAGCTGGCCTTAGTGGGTTCCTGATAGAACATCCCCATTGTCTCAGTGTGTGGGTGCACCCCTCGCGGTCCTGAGTTCCTTGCTCGTGTTCTCTCTTCTTCTCCTTATTTACATTTTGAAACAAAATATTTTTTATCATGTTTATTACCCTCTCCTGATTCCTTCCAGATCTTTTGCTGTTCTGGCATGTTAGTTAAAGATGTGTTACATTCTTCTATGCTGTGGAATATTTGTTTAATGATGGAAAGATGGGCTGTATTATTTTATACTACATTTGTTTAACTCCATGAAACTGTGTTTCTTTGCCGCCTAAAACAATTGATTGGCCTGAGAAAGCTAGGCAGGAGAAAGAAATAGTTGGAGCTGGAAGGCAGAGAGAATAAAGAAGAGGAGGGGAAAGGAGAAGCAAAATAAAATGAGAAGGAAGGGGGATATCATGGGGGCCAGCTGCCCAGCCACACTGTCATAGAGTAATAAGTAAACAAAGATGTATAGAATAGAGAACGGTAAAAGCAGACAGGAAAAAGGCAAATGGGATAATTTAAGTAAAATTTAGTCTAGAAATAAACCAAGCTAAGACCTGGCATTCATAAGTAAGAATAAGTATCCAAGTATTTATTTGGGAGCTGGATGACTGACCCCCAAGCAATAAAGAGAGAAAAAAAACTATACTCCTCAGTATTTACAAAGGCTTAGATTTTTCACAATAACCATTAAAATAGTGAGGACATCAACAGACACATTTTCAATATCAAATATAATGGAAAATGTTTACAAAATAAGATAAGGGCCTAAAGTGATAGATAGCTCAGTAATTAAGAGCATATGCTGTTCTTGTAGAGAAACTGCGTTCTGTTTTTCAGCACCCACATAGCAGCTATTAACTGTCTGTAACTCTAGCACCAAGGGATATGATACCATCTTCTGGCTGAAAGAGGCACAAAATGCACAAGAATACATATTTGAAAGCAAAACACCCAACATATAAAAAAGTTAAAATCCTTTAAAAACTAAAACTAGGAGAAAGTTAAAGGTTATTTTGGGGAAATTATTGAGTTTCTGTCTTAAAATGAAAAGTAAAAAGAAAACTAGAGCTGTAAAAGCACAGAGGTATAGAACTTTTCTAGCAGGTGCAAGTCTTAGGTTTAATCTTTAATACCATCCACAACACACATGAATATGCTGAAGTCAAAGTCCTAAATCCAGATACAAATATTTAATGAAGTGAATCAGTGTTCTTATACTACATATCACACATAAAATCCATACAAAACAAATTCATTTGAAAATTGAGCTTTATCAGGGTGTGGTGGCACATATTTAATTCTAGGAAGCAGACACAGGGCAATCAATACCAACCGGATCTACAAAATCAGTTCCAGCATTTCTAAGGAAACCCTGTTTTGAAAATTAAAAAATGACAATAAAAATAAAAACAGAAAGAATAAAAAATGAACTTTTGGGGTTATAATTACAAAGATCATGTATTTCCTTATTTATTATTATAAATGCATATTCAAATTTTCTGTTCATTTTTGTAAAGATAATATATTTATATTAACAAATTAAAATTTTGAATAGAAAATTCAAAGATTAGCTTTACTATTCTTCATTAGTTCTATAAAGCATGGAACATAGCAATTGTTCCATCTAGCTCTAATGCAAAGACTTTGTAACACTCTTTGTAACATTGAGATATGAGTAAGATTTAATAAAATTAAACTATATAGAAGTTGATATCATTTAAGAAAAATTTATTTCTGTTAATAATGCTTTGAAATATTTGACTAATTTAAATATTTTAAAGCTGCCATGGTAACCATCTTAGTTTCTTTTCTATTGTTGTGACAAAACACCATGGTTTAAGCAACTTATAAATAAAACATCTAATTTGGTCATTGCCTCTGCTCCCATCTGTTGTTGGATGAAGGTTCTATGGTGATATTTAAGATAATCATCAGTCTGTCTAGAGGGGAAGGTCAGTTCAGACACCCGCTCCTCTATTGCTTAGGAGCTGGGGTCATCCCTGTGGGTTCTTGGGCATTTTTCTAGAGCCAGGTTTATTGCTAACTCCATAATGGCTCCCTCAATCAAGATACCTCTTTCCTTGCTCTCATATCTGTCCTTCCTCCATCTTGACTATCCCATTCCCTCAAGTTCTCCTCAACCCCCCTTCTCCCCTCCCTTCTATCCCTGCCCCCCTGTTCCCAAATTTTTATCTGATTCCAATTTCGAGGTGGGTATATATACATTTTTCTTTAGTTTCAACTTATTACTTATTTTCTCTAGGATCCTGAACTATAAGCTCGTGGCCCTTTGTTTATAACTAGTATCCACTATGAGTGAGTATATACCATATTCGTTTCTTTGGGTCTGGGTTAGCTCACTCAAGATAATGTTTTCTAATTCTGTCTATTTGCATGCAAAATTCAAGATGCCATTATTTTTTACTGCTGAGTAGTACTCTAATGTGTAGATGTGCCACCCTTTATCCATTCTTCAGTTGAGGGACATCTATGTTATTTCCAGGTTCTGGCTATTACAAATAATACTGCTATGAA
>NW_004949134.1:3746796-3747773 GCF_000317375.1 Microtus ochrogaster | reverse complement strand
TTGCCCAGACCAAATTGGTTTCAATCCCAATGTCCAATGATGAATTGCTGGTCAGTAAATTGCATGCAGATGTGCTTAAGCAGGTATCACAATATTAAAACATCCTGAATTTAGGCGAGTCTAAAATTCAAGGACTTATGTTTATAAGAGCAAGGAAAGTGGGTTTCAGACAAAGTATGTTTGACAAAACTCCAGGAACACAAAGAAGTGGTAATATGAAGGAGGCAGCAATCACAGTTGTTTCTGCAGCCCAATAACAGTAAAAATCCATCAGCAATTATGTAAAGCAGGGAAAGAATTTCCCTAGGGTCCTCCAATGGATTTTATCATTTAACATCTTTGTAAAAATGATTTACTTTTTATTTTATGTGTATGAGTATTTGGTCTACATGTATGACTGCACCATATTGCAGTACCTGTGAAGGTCATAAATGAACAATGAATCCCCTAGAACTAATGTTAAGGTGGCTGGGAGCTCTTATGTAGGTGCTAGAAACTAATACCAGGCCTTCTGGAAGAGAACAAGTGTTCTTAACCACTTGACCATCTCTTTATCCCCAATTATTTTAGAACTGTAAGTACCACTAACCATTGATACAGGAATTCACAAATGTATATGAATTTTCAAAAATAACTCTCACAAAACTTTGTACTAGATTCAATTATTTCCCATATACAGACAAAGAAACTAGAGAAAGCACAAATAGTTTAAACAACATTCCTAAGCTCACAGCTGATTAACGTCACAATCTATGTTCAAATACAGTGTGACTTTGGAAATATATACAGGTTTTGACCCCTATGAAAACTCAAATATTCTCACTTTAGAGTGATGATAACTGTGAAATTTCTTAGACCCACACATTGATTGTAATTTTATTTGAATAGAGGAGGTGACAGGAGGAGTTGAAAAGGAAAAAGATTCTAATATAATAGTCTATAAAGTAAAAATTAGAGCTTTTATATAATTAATAAAA
>NW_004949134.1:3734723-3746441 GCF_000317375.1 Microtus ochrogaster | reverse complement strand
AAAAAAGAAAAGGTAAATAAAATAGATTCTGAAAACCATGAGTGACTATTCATTTCACTCATTTTTGAAAACTTCTTGATGGTTTGAGAAGTTAAAGTTGTTTTCCAAAGAGCTGTGAACTTCTAGGAAGCAAGATGTAACCATTTATGTGCAGGAATACAGCTGTGGGACATGTACATTGTTAGCATAAATATTTTTCACAAAACTTCAAAAAAGCTTTAAACCCGTGTTCTGAACACCTCTCCAATTTTGTAAAATCTCTACCTAAATATTTCTGTTTATCCTTGCTTTATTTCTGTAACATGGAGCAGGCAAGGCCTGCTTATTGGGGGTTTCTGTCCTACCTGGTATGCCCCAACTGTTTAGCCCCCCCAAAAATCACACGTGGGTCTCCATAAATTATAAGCTGATTGGTCCATTAGCTCTAGCCTCTCACTGGCTAACTATCACATCTTGATTAACCCATTTTTCTGATCTATGTTAGCCATGTGGCTCAGTAGCTTTTTCAGTGAGGCAGATCACATCCTGCGGCTTTGGTGATCTGGGTAGGAGTAGGGGGAATCAACTTCTTCCTTCCCAGAATTCTCCTGTTCTCATTACATCATTTCTGCTTCCTGTCTGGTTTTCCCACCTATATTCCTGCCTGGCCAATCAGTGTTTATTTATGATTGACAGAATACAGACAATTCTCCTGCACAAATTCCCCCTCTTTAAAAAAAAAGGAAAATATCCATAATCCATTTTTTGGGAATGTGGACGTAGTATTTCAGGCTACTTTCAGCTGGTTGGGGGTGCTGATAATCTTATGGGGACCTAAAGAAAATTTAGAATTATGATCTCCTGACTGAAGTATCCTGTGAGTCTTGATCATCTCAGGCAGCAGTCTTGAACCTGTTCTGGATGAAGAACTCAGACATCTGGGCCATCTATTCCTGCCAGAGATTTCTCAGGTAGTCTTCCCTGATCAAAGCTGATTTTCTTAACTCTGAATAAATCCACACCCTCTCATTTTCTGTGGAAACAAAAGCAAAATATGTCCTCCAAAGTAACATACCTTTTGACTTCAACTGTGAAGTCAAGGTATTTTTAAAATACCTATCTTGGATTAAATCTGCAGCATTTATAAGCAAATATCTTTTAGCAGCTTTTGCTCCTTCTCAGCATTCAAGCAATTCAAAGAGAGCATAATAACATACAGTATCAAGATTCTCTGTATGTTTTCCATCTTTACGTGGCTTTATTTTAACCTCTATTTCATTTATTTTTACTTTTAACTTTTGACTTTTTGAGACAGGTTGTCTGTATATCTTTGTCCTGGAATTCCCTCTGTAAACCAGGCTATCCTTGAACTCACAGAGATCTGTCTGTCTCTGCCTCCCAGGCTACTCTCTTTCTTCCTTCCTTCCTTCCTTCCTTCCTTCCTTCCTTCCTTCCTTCTTACTTTCTTTCTTTCTTTCTTTCTTTCTTTCTTTCTTTCTTTCTTTCTTTCTTTCTTTCTTTCTCTTCTTCCTTCCTTCCTTTCTATTCTTTCTTTGCTTTTCTTTTTTTTTTACTCTGAGAATTTTAACCTTTAGCCTGTATATATTTTTAACACACTGTAAACCATTTAGAGGTTTTTTTTTAACTCTTTGAATCTCTCTTTACTGTATATGTCTCTCTTTCTGACCACATAGGTCTTTAATTTGCTAAGGAATATGGAAAAGTTTTTTTTTTTCCCACAGCACTATGGCCTGTTAAGCTGCAATAGTAAACAACAGTCAAAAGCTCCTATGGCGTTTTCTTGCCAGGAAGTAAGCTGCAACAATGTATCCATAGCTCCATAGTCTTGACTGCCTGCTTGAAAGAGTCAGAGTTTTCCCTGGCAGGAAAGCCCAGAAAGCTGGCATTTTAAAACAGCCCAGGTTTTTTCCTGCTATGGATAAACTGAAATGCTTTACTCTAGTCTTTCCAAAGCTTTCTCAGGCTTTATGTGGATGGAGTTATCCACGTGGGTGACAATCTGTAACATGAAGGGGTCCTGTTTTGTTTGTGCTTCTGTCCTCCCACTAGGTCCCCACAACTTCTTAGCCCCAAAGAAAATCACACATAGGTCTCCATAAATTATAAGCTGATTGGCCCATTAGCTCTAGCCTCTCACTGGCTAACTATCACATCTTGATTAACCCATTTTTCTGATCCTGTTAGCCATGTGGCTCAGCACCTTTTTAAGTGAGGCAGATCACATCCTGCTGCTTTGGTGATCTGGGCAGGAGTTCGGGGAATCAACTTCCTCCTTCCCAGAATTCTCCTGTTCTCATTACATCATTTCTGCTTTCTGTCTGGTTTTCCCACCTATATTTCCTGCCTGGCCAATCAGCGTTTATTTATGATTGACAGAATACAGACAATTCTCCCCCACCAGATTTCATTCTGTCAGAATTGTATGTTCTAAATCAATAACTTAGCAACATAAAGGAGCTAGGTTTTGTATTGTGCAGAGGAGGTGCATAATTAAGTCAGTATCTTGGTTCAGCTGCTCTGATCTTTTGTGTCTTGTAGGGACCCTGAAAGGCTCAATAAAACAACAGCATCTGCCCATTAGTTCCTAAAATCTTTCGTGTCACTTAAAGAACCTCCCTGACTTCTTAGCAGTGTTTCTGCATTTGTTTATAAGATTCTGGATTCCCAAGTAAACAAATACTATATTAATTTGAAAGCTGTCACCTCCCTCTCTACAAATAAATACAATTACACATCTACACATACAAATGAATAAAAGGTGATTAAGGTTTTTCTCCAGTTTAGAGTACCCAAATCTTCCATTTTGTTATCAAAAGAGGGTTTTCATTAAAAAAAAAATCCTTGAATTTGCTTCATTTATGGTCATTTAAAGCCACATGACATTCAAAATTTAAGTAGCTCAGTGTCAGTTTTTCAGGTTGTAGCTGATTAAACTTAAAAGATACGTAGCTCAATTCTGATCATGATAGATTAAGAGACTTGCTCTTTGTACTTGTATTCAGGAGAAAACTGTTGCGGTTTAATTAAAATGAACAAGGCTTCAGTTGAAGATAAATGAGAGAGATGCTTACATTAAAACTAATTGAAAGAATCAAATAGATAACAAGCAAAAAGAACTAACATTTTCATACCAGTGATCTTTGCCTGCTATTCAGAAAACCAAAATTATATCACATAAAGGAATTTTTTTTCATATTTACTGAGTTTAGTTAGAATTCCATTTGAAATCAGGATAGCATTGTTTTATTAGCTTATCAAATGTATAAAACCCATTCTGCATCCTTACATTTTCAGTGTGCTGATATACATAGTAAAACCATTTTAAGTCTTACACTTAATGTGTTTAAAGTTATTTAAATTCATACAAGCAATAAATACTAAGCACATGGAGAGATTTTTATAAAAAGTGGGTATCCTCTTCTCACAGACTTAAACCTGCTGACCTTTGACTGTTATTTCATCACCAAATCACTGTGCTTGAAACTTGGGCCATATGTAAGTTGAACAAGATGTATATATAACAGTGAATACAGAAAAATTTCTTTTACACATGCACTCACACACACACACACACACACACACACACACACTACAATTGAAAGAATAAAAGAGTAAATATCCTGAAACACATCAGGAATAAAACCAGAGTTGCTGGTTTTTTTGAAAATTGAAATTTAAAAAGTTTACATTTGTGCTATTGGCGACTCCACATTCCAAGGGGAAGATTAAAGGAAGAAAAAAAAACAAAGAAACAAAGTAAAAACACTGTAAACAGTTATTATAAGGGCTTTATAAACCAAAGTCAACAAAAAAGAATTGTTCTTTGGAGAAAATAAACACTCCTAGCCAGTTTAGGAGCACAGATTTTATATTGAACATATGGCATATTTGTTCAAGCATATGGTACACAAGTCTACACTTGCAGAAATTTCCTCTCCTCTTCCTTTCCTATGGGAGTCCTTGGGGAGAGAGTGTGCAGAGTTAATAAAACAATAAGAATCTGACAGTTTAAAAATCTTATATATTCAGATGACTCTCAAACATCGGCTGAAATATAGTTACTAGGCTGGATAAGGAAAAAAAGGCAACAGTGTTCAGAAGTTAAAGCATTATAATAAAAATCTAACATTTAGCTATTAGTTAAACAACATTAATTGCTTCTATTGAATTATCAGTATATATAAAATAATTTTCCTCTAAATTTTTAATTACATTTTGGTTCAAGGAAGCATTGGATCTCTGTGAATAGAATTCAAAAGAATCTATAATCTCAGGTAGGTAAACAAGTTTTCACTAAGGTCTAAGAAAATTGTCATTATTATTTGATAGTGATTAAGTAAAAGCTAGAGTGATGTTAGTAGAATCTATAATATTTTACCAATAAAATTGTAATTTAGTTGGCATTTACCTTTTAAATATTATTTATGTTCATAATAATGAAAGTTAGAATAGAAAGTGAATTAGGTACAACCTATTGGACTCATCAAGAGAGGACAGATATGGAGTGTTTTCTCTGAATTTGTTAATTGCTAATGGACTAGACATTTTTGATGCATGTATATATTGTATATAGTTATTGTATTTATTGTATAATTATTTTTCTTATAATCCTTTAAAAATTATTTTAGACAAAGAAAGGAAAATGTGGTGATATCTTGTTCATACTCTAACAAATATAGCTTAGCTGAAGATCAGAGGGTGTGGCTAGCCACTAGTTTACCATAGAGGTCTGGAGGTCTTTTCAGACAGACAAAAAGTGAAATGAATGGGCAAAAAGAGGAGTATAACATGGGAGGAAACATGAGGTAGTTGGCCCCTTTTTGGCTGAGGATTTAAAAAGGTAAGAATTGGCTGTGGCTTGCTGCTTTCTCTCTCTGATCTTTCTCTCTGATCTGGCTGGGTTTTTTTTTGTTGTTGTTTTGATTTTTGTTTTTTGGGTGTTTTTTTTTTTTGGTTTTTTGAGTCAGGGTTTCTCTGTAGCATTGGAGCCTGTCCTGGGTCTAGCTCTTGTAGACCAGTTTGGCGTCAAACTCACAGAGATCCACCTGCCTCTGCCTCCCGAGTGCTGGGATTAAAGGCATGTGCTGCCACCAACCGGCTTGGCTGGGTCTTTATTAAGGCCAATTAGAACTCATGAAATAGATTATAACGTTGTAGGAAAAAAACATCTGACAGGAGGCTAGATATGGCCTTCAATGAAAGGTTTTTTTTTTAATTTGAAATTCAAAATTTTGACAATGCTTGAAATAATACAGTTAATGATGTATTAGAAATCAAAGTTTCCACTACACTATTGTGTGCAATTTTCATTTATTTGGGGCATACAAGAGCCTTTAAAAGTGCAAACAAGCACTGGACTAATTACATAAGAAACTGAAGAAAAGGATGACACTGTTTCTTTTACTCCATAAATATAAAAGTTAAGTTTTATTTGTTTGTTTTGTTGATTTCTATCTCTGTGATCCTCTGTTCTCCACTTCCAAAATGCTTAGATTCCAGTTATAAAACAGGAAGTTTTTTTTAAGTGTCCACAAATACTCAGTAAACTTATGTTTACTTACACAAATACATACAAACATCCATATCCTAAAGTTTTCATCCTGTCACCATCCAAATGTGAGTATTTAGTTAGGTATTATTATAGAATTTATCTTTAGGTCAATCCTGAAAGCAAGCTTTGTCTGTGTATGATTTTTATATATCTTTGATTATTTAAAATACAAAATTAACATCCTCATTTGAAGTCTCCATGCTTAAAAATGCCACAAAATTTAAAATCCATAGTTATGATTGTTTTGTGGTCTGCTAAATTGACATTTTAAATTGTCATGGAAATGGTCTTAAGTGTAATCCTTTAATTTTTTTATACAAAGGTCATTGGAGGAAGTTTGTATGAAAATGGACCCATCGGATCATAAGAATTCACACCATTTGAAAGGTTTAGTATGGACATGTGGTTTTAGGTTTAGTGTTAGGGTATGATATTGTTGGAGGAAGTATGTCACTGGGAGTGGGCTCTGAGGTTTCAATGGCCGAGTTTAGGCCCAATGGTATTCTCTAATCTTTCTGCCTGTGGATCTAGATGTAGAATTCTCTTGGCTCTTACTCTAGGACCATGTCTGCCTGTGTACCACCATGCTTCTTGCCATAATGATAATGGACTTTGAAAATGTAAGTCAGTCCCATTTATGCTTTCCTTTAGAAGAGTTCCTATAGCTGTGGTGACTTTTCACAGCAATAGAACACTGATTAAAACACATATTGGTGATTAAAAACTACAAGAAATGCAAGATAATGAAGATTAAATGGAGGAGAGAATCCAGTGAGTATATTCAAAGGCACTTACCAATTTTGAAAAAGTTAAAAGACTCGGTGAAGAAACAGAAAAGCATAGATAAGAAATTTCAGCATAAAAGTCTGCATATAAAAGACATTTAATTTAAGACTACCAAAGAGTGCATATCTCTGTGGCTGGAATGACTCAAACATAAGTGGCCGAGGTCTGAATATTAGAGAATACAGCTTCAACAAATTCTAAACCTGTGGCTATGAAGGTATCTCAGTGGTAGAATGTTTATCACATGAGGCCCTACATTCAGTCCTCAGTACTAACCAACCCAACCCAACCCAAAATGGACAAACCACTAGCAAGAAAGTAAAAGCCATAATTAAATAAGTCCCATATGTAATATTATTCAACCCTTTTAAACTGAATGTACTGAGAAACCAAAACAAAAATCCCAAATGCTAACTGAAACAATGATTACAAAGCCAGTTAATGATAAGAAAACACAATAAACTTCCTTTTATAGGGGAGCAGGGAAGCACATATCTTAAATAAGAGAGCCTTCTTAGGGTTGGCAAGAGACATGGACCTAGAGGGGCTCCCAGGTGCCCAGGGCGATATTCCCAGTTAGTTCCTGGGCAGCTGAGGATAGGGAACCTGAAATGACCCTATCCTATAGCAATACTGATGAATATCTTACATATCACCATAGAACCTTCATCTGGCGATGGATGGAGATAGAGACAGAGACCCACACTGGAGCACTGGACTGAGCTCCCAATGTCCCAATGAGGAGCAGAAGGAGGGAGAACATGAGCAAAGAAGGCAGGACCACAAGGGGTGCACCCACCCATGGAGACAGTGGGGTTGATCTATTGGGAGCTCACCAAACCCAGCTGGACTGTGAGTGAAAAAGCATGGGATAAAACTGGACTCTCTGAATATGGTGGACAATGAGGGCTGCTGAGAAGCCAAGGACAATGGCACGGGATTTTGATCCTACTTCATGTTCTGGCTTTGTGGGAGCCTTGCCAGTTTGGATGTTCACCTTCCTAGACCTGTGTTGAAATAGGAGTGGTGGGGCTGTGTTCCATGGAGGGGGGAGGACTTTGGACTTTCCACAAGGCAGGGAACCCTGACTGCTCTTCCGACTGGAGAGGGAGGGGAAGAGGAGTGGGGGGAGGGGGAGAGGAGTGGAGGGAGAGGGAGAGGAGTGGTGGGAGGGGAGGGAAATGGGAGGCTGGAGGAGGTGGAATTTTTTTTCAAAAAAAAAAGAAAACACGATAAAATTAATAATTTTAAATTTGTGTTGAGGTGCCCTTGATTAGTTTTCCTGTTGTGATGGTTAATATTGCCTGAGTCTAGAATAACACAAAATATAAAGCTCTGAGGATGTCTGCAAGTGAGTTTCTACATTAAGTTATTTGAGGTGGAAAGACTCACCCTGTGAGCAGCACAATTTCATGAGCTAGGTTTGGTATCCCATTTTCACCTCTGGAAGCATTGCCTCATTCCAGAGCATGGTTGGGTCAGGCTCCAAATCCTCCATTACTAAGTGTTCATCCTAAGAACACCCTTGTAGAATCCTGACAGTTTCTACTCAACTAGGTTTCCATATCACTCGTGTACCCCCTTTGCCTTCGAATACCAGTTGTCTCTCCCAGTACTCTTTCCCGCCATCCCTCCCAATTCTTAAGTTTATGTCACAACTAATTATATAAAAAGAAAATAGTTAGATTACAGAAATTATCAGATTTTGATTTGATAATTGCTATATAGTTGTATTAATCAAGAAAATATAAAAATATAGACAAAGTAAAGGTGAACAGAATAGAAGGCCCTCAAATTGGTGTGAATATTACCAACCTATCTTTGACATAGAAGCAAATAAAATAAAATAGAGAAAAAAATGATCATTTCAACAAGTGATTTTAGAATGAGACACTTAAAAACAAAAGCGTTGATAAACTACTTATATGTGTCAGAAAGAGCATCTCAATATAAATCTAAACGTTAAATGCAGACTGATACAGATTATATAAGAGAAAAATTAAATACTATGGGAGGAGTTCACCATTACTTTTCCTATATAATACCAAAACAAAATCTATGTAAAAATAATTGATTGCCTGGACTATGTTGAAATTCAAATTTTCTGCTTTGCAAAAGACAATAGAAAGATGATAAAAAGAGAAAGTATAGATTTACCATGCTAAAACATTTCCAAAAGACATCTGATACTGTACTGTTGTTTGAGATATACAAAAAATGATGTTAAAACTGGGCATAAAACTTTAACAGATACTCACCAAATAAAATATAAAAATGGAAAGTAAGCATATTAGAAGATTCTATAGTAATATCTCATTCTGGAAATTTAAATAAAAATATAAGGAGATACCATTACATACTTATTAGAATAGCTAAAATTTTGAACAGTGACAAAGTCAAATGCTGACAAGGAAAAAGAAAGCTTCCATTCATTGTTGATGTTAAAGCACAGTGGTATTATGATTTTAAAAGACGGTTTGATAGTTTTCATGAAAAGACATGTACTGTATGCAATATTTTCCAGCAACTGGATCCTCCACCCAAAGGAATTAAAAGCTTAATGTCCACCAAAACCTTGCTCTTAGCAATGTATAGATTGTTTTTTGCTATGTGGTAAAACTTCGAAGAAACTAAGATGCCATTCTACTACTGTATCAATAAATGAGATACGTCTACACAATGAATTATCATTATTGCTAAAAACAAATTAGCTACTAAACAGTGAAAAGGAAAGAGGAAGTATAAACATTTATGCTAAATGAAACAAAGTCAGTATAAAACATCTGCATGCTCTATGTTTTAGAGTATGAGACATTTTTGTAAAACTATGAAGATAGCAGGAGGAGAGGAGGGAGTGGGAAATGAGATTGCTATTCAAAATGAAAAAAAAATTTTTTTAAATAAATAAATAAATAAATAAACCTATGATGCAGTAAAAAGATCAGAGGTTTGCAGTCAATTGTGAACTTGTGGGACAGTGAAACATCTATATTCTTTCACAAGGCTACAAATTCAAGGATTTTAGACATCAAACAGAAATCCTCCTATCTGGTCAAATTGCCTTTGCTAATAAAGGCAGTAGTTGTCAGGTGAAGTAAATTCTTAAAAGTTCCTATAGATATCAAAAGTCACACTTCAAATAGCTAAACTTCAGGGACAATAGCTCTTTCTCCACAGTGGGGCATTTTCAAATATGAAAATCCATTATGTAAGCTATCAAGTATTTCAAAATGAAAGCAAAGACTGCAGTTCTACTACACTATAAACTAGACTTTCCCTGGGAAGCTTCTACTGGAATTATTCACATTTTGATTCTAAGAGATGAGGACGACTCCAGTCACAACAGCAAATGAACAAATATGAAAAGTTAATAAACATGGTCATTGTCACTAAAGACTATCATCTTAATCCTAAAACTATTCTTCTGTATTATCATTAGTATGAGAGTTAAAAATAGCACTTATTTAATATCAAACATTTCCCATTTTATTGGTTGCTAATTTTAACCACATGAATATTTTGAAGTTTTGCTCTTTCTTCCTTCTTAGATTCTTTTCTGAATATCCTTTTCCTATTTTGTTTCATTTCATTTTAACACTCAGAAGTATCATTTTTAGCATAATTTTGAGTGGTTTGTAATTAGGTGGCACAGTACTTGCCTAGTATTCTGGGCCAAAGCACAAGCACAAAAAGTATCATATTAACAAAATTTTGTAGGTGACTAATCTGATCACTGGGGTGATGTGGGAGTGATTTCTTATTAATAAAGAAACTGCCTAGACCCATTTGATAGGCCAACCCTTAGGTAGGCAGAGAAAACAGAACAGAATGCTGGGAGAAAGAAGCTCAATCAGGGAGTCGCCATGATTCTCCCACTCCAGACAGACGCAGGTTAAGATCTTTCCTGGTAAGCCAGCTCGTGGAGCTACACAGATTATTAGAAATGGGTTAGATCGATATGTAAGAGCTAGCCAATAAGAAACTGGAACTAACGGGCCAGGCAGTGTTTAAAAGAATACAGTTTCCGTGTAATTATTTTGGGGGTAAAGCTAGCCGGGTGGCAGGAAGCAGCCCTGCTGCTCCTATTACATCAGAGTGGTGCCCAGACGTGATGGGCTAAATCCACTTAAAAACCTGAGAGAGCTCAATTTTAAACAGAGAAAAAACAGAGTTTAATGCAGAGTTTTGTTCTTTGTTGGTGTCGTGCCATAGAGAGATTTCCTGATTTGGCATCAGCAGCAGAAAAAAACGCCATGTCATTTTAAAGCATAGCTTCTTGGGGCTGTGCTGCCAGCTTGAACTCTGGCTTTAAAGCATTTCAATGGATTTTATGGGACTGGATGTTTCTGTTCCAGCTTGGGATTGGAAGGAGAGTGTTCTGAGACCGTGCTGATGGCTCAGCGCTCCCTGCCTGCACCTGGGCAGATGGCAGAATCAGGCTTAGGCAGGCACAAGAGCATGGCAGATTCCTGCTGCCATACAGAGACATGTTTTCAGACTGCGCAGTGCTCTGCGTGTCAGATTTGGCTGTAACTTGGATAATAAGAGTTTCTGTGCTGCAAGCTCAGTTTCAGAATTAAACTGCTGAGTGTGGCTCCAATGTGGACTTGCTGTGTGCCTGGAACTATGCGCAGCTCAGGGACACCAGATGGATCTGAGGCAGGAGCGGCTGCTCCATGCTGAATTGTGCTTGTTGGCAGGAACTACCGTAATTACTGTAATACCAGCGCAGTTAAGGTTTCGACTGGGCAGGACACAGACAGTACAGTATTACCTGTACATGGTGCAACTTAAGTTTTTAAGAACTGCTTAACATTTTAAGAAATGCTTCTGGATAGTAAAAAAAAAATGTTACAGATTCACAATAAAACAGATTCAGAGATAAAAGACCATACTGTTGAATGAATGTACATAGGCTTGAGAGAAAGAAGAAAAAGACTATAAAAAATAAAGTTAATGTCTTAAAAAAGGTTAAAGTCTTTAACAAGACAGAGTACAGATAGTTAAGATATTAAAAGTAATAAAGAAAAATAAGCCACGTAAAAATGGAAAATTCACAGAGAGTCTGGATTATGTACATTGTTTTTTCTTTAAAATTTTTGACTGTGAAAGAGCTAAGTACAAAGAGACATTTCATTATATGGGCTGCCAAATGGAACCAGAATCATAAGGGTATTACGATTTCAAAATTTGGGTCTAAGGATATGATGCTTTGGAGCAGGTCTTCTTTTGTTTTCACAGAGGACCAGACCCTCTGGATTGCATCTATCCCAATATGGTATGATAGACCATGCCTTCCTGAAAGGTTGCTGTGAACACCCTCAAAAAATTACTTTGCTCAACTGCCAACTGAGATGACGCTGGCACACAGTTTATACCAT
>NW_004949134.1:3730994-3733558 GCF_000317375.1 Microtus ochrogaster | reverse complement strand
TTCCTGGTAAGCCAGCTCGTGGGCTACACAGATTATTAGAAATGGGTTAGATCGATATGTAAGAGATAGCCAATAAGAAACTGGAACTAACGAGCCAGGCAGTGTTTAAAAGAATACAGTTTCCATGTAATTATTTCTGGTAAAGCTAGCCTCGTGGGCGGCTGGGTGCCGGGGACGCATTACTTATATTAACCCATTATCCTTATCTATGTTAGCCACATGGCTCATTACCTTTTTCAGCAGGGTAGGTCACATCCTGCTTCTTCTGTTGTGTGGGCAGGTCTGCCGAGGGAGCTTCCTGCTTCCCAGAATTTTCCTATTCTCCTTTCCCCACCTCTACCTCCTGTCTGATTGTCCCACCTATACATTCTGCCTGGCTAATGGCCAATCAGCATTTATTTAAAACATAATTGACAGAATATAGAATTGTCCTACACCACACATGACCCAAGCATAGTGCTATGTCTAAATACTTCACCATTATGTTCTGTTCATTTCTCTGAGTTATGTGGATTTCAGTTGGTACTGAAATGAAAATAAGATTTAATGGATTATTAATGCAAAAATGCA
The DNA here is from genome assembly GCF_000317375.1 of Microtus ochrogaster. NCBI lineage: Eukaryota > Metazoa > Chordata > Mammalia > Rodentia > Cricetidae > Microtus > Microtus ochrogaster. Next base: position 3,732,988 of record NW_004949134.1, on the reverse strand, counting down.
GCTTTTACATTAATGGGAATAAGACATAATTTGTTCTGGAGCAACTTTTGAGTGACCATGACCTTGCAACACAGATTTAGGTTCCACCAAATTTCATGTTTCATCATGGAAGCAATTTCATGAACTTTTATAGTTTTATAGAATAGAGAATTTTATAGCTCAAGAGACGTTTAAAATGCATTGGTAGATATAGCAGAGAGGTGATTATAGCAAGATTAGGAACACTTTTTCTATGAGCCTCAGATGCTCTCTGATGCAGTCTTACCTTTTGAGTTGGTAGAAACTAGTGGTCTGCTAAATTAATAGAGCCTAAAATGGTTTTGTCTATTAGTCATTGGATACTAGTCAACAACACAGAGATGGGCAAGAAATGGTTATCAAGGGCTCCAAAGCTATGCCAGGATAAATTAATTAGACTCTACTGTATTATTCCAAACTCTCCATATCATTTCAGTTCTAATCAATCAACTAGTTTTCACAGTTGCTTTCACAGAATTCATGTTGATAGGATCAAGATACATACACTATTTCAAATACAAAGAACATTTATGAGGCATACACCAACCTTTAACCATAACGTAAATAGATATAGAAATTATTTATTTGTTACTTTTCTATTCAATATAAAAATGTATTGTACGAATAAAAAGACATGATATTTGCTTATTCTCTAGAGTACCTTTATCACTAATAACTGGATAACTTAATGTACGATAGAAAACCAGTCTGGATTATTTCCTTAATTTGCATTTTAATTAACATTACATGACATTTAGAATTTTTCCTATTTTTCTCAGTTATATTACCATGGTCTTAAACCACTCAAGATGGCTCATGATGCCATGAAAATATTTTTAAAATGGCACCTGCTCTGCAAAAATAAAAAACCCTCTCATTTGTCTCTTTTATCCCTGACTTAGTAACAACCTTTGCTGACCTCTATTTTGAAAATTTTAGGATGTAGATTAGGATGTGAGAGATTAACAAAAGACATTATAACATTTACCATGGTACTGACAGCTAAAGAATACAGAATTGATACTTGTAATAGGAGGTCCAGAAGTTTTTGATGAAGTTGAAATTTAGTCTGTCTAGGTGTTGTATGGTACTTTTTCTTATAGACTTAATCAGATGCCATCTTGGATCCTGGTAACAATAACAACTAGAGCAGGACAGTAAAATGCTATCCAAATGTATATTGATGTCAATGTAGATATTGACAGCTATTGTACCTAAAGATGGGGTGAAGTAAGAGAGGATTTGGAAACAGTTACTTCAAATTCCTCGTCCAGATGCAAGTGATCTTGGGATATGTTATACTGTATATAAATGGGAAGGTTAATTATAAGCCAGATTCCATGATGTAGAGTCTATGAGGCTACCATCCATCATGGGCGGGGCCTGTCAGTGATGTGGCTGTTTTGGAGTTACTCACTGACCTGATCTATAAATAGACCAAATAAATTCAGTGATTTTAGAAGTTGTACTTGGGTCAAAATATACTGAGGTCTGTCACTGGTGCCCACCAGGGTGGTTAAAAGTGGTTGTGCTTCCTTTAGGAAAAGATGATGTAAAACCCAGGGCCCAGATTGTAAGAAAACTACTATAATTTTTTTTGTAAAACAGACATATTTATCTCTGGCTATATAGATTGGTCAGATCATCTGGACAAGCTGAAGAAGCCTATGGCCCTTTGATAAGAGTTTTTATAAAAAAAAATATGGATTCTTCCCCTGTAACATGTTCAGTCATGTCAAATTTTTGATAATTTTCTTGGGCTGTTCTATTATCAAATAGAATGGAGGTTGGGGAAGTAAATGAGTGTCTCTCCCAGATATAAAACCAAAAAGGGAAAAATGAATTACTCTCAGACTGTCAGGCCCTGATAACACAGGTGGCAAGAATTTATTCTGGTAATGTTTGGTGTCCTTAAAACTACTTTCTGGGAACAGAAGGAGGGAGAACATGAGCAAGGAAGTCAAGACCGCGAGAGG
>NW_004949134.1:3711121-3730675 GCF_000317375.1 Microtus ochrogaster | reverse complement strand
CAGAAATTTTTAATAAAAAAATTTTAATTATTAAAAAAACTACTTTCTGGGAAACAAAACAAACAAAAAAGCCCAAAACAAAAAACTTATCAAGTGTCAGTATTTAGAGAAATTCATTTCTTCAGAGTTCCTAATAGCTTTCTGGGGTTCTTCTGACACTTCTGTTAAAATTAAGAGTTAACAGAAACAGTCATTAGCATCTAAGAAACATATTTTTACCATAGATTGCTGACATAGATTCCTGAAATATTAGGCTGTTAAATAAATCATAATAAATGTAATATCTTCTCCTGACTTACGGAGCAGGAGCAGATTTGTAAACAGAAATGTCTGTTGAGTTTCAAAATGACATGTTGTTTTCCAATCATTTTTTTTCATGGCCCAGTGTTCCCACTTAGGGAGTCACCAAAGCAATACAATTAAACCATTCAAATGTCATTTAATCACTTCTTATTTTAGGGTCACATGTATCAAGCCATTATTTTAAGAAGTTGTCTGAAACTTAAATCTTTTTTAACTCTCAGAACAGATGGCACAGTCATATTAGCACTGACACTATATATACACAGCAAGTGAACTGGTGCTATTATCTGGTTAAGTGGCTGTCAGCATTTCCATTACAAACCCAGCTTTCAAGGGTCTATAATTCAGATACTTTAAATAACATCTGGCTGAAGCTTGGCATATAGAAATGATGAGTGTTAAGTAAAAATTAGTATAATTTTGTAAATGTATGAATAGTTCTGAAAGACTCAGCTTGATCAATCGGATCCTTTCTTTAGTGACAATATCCACCAATCAGTATATTTTCAAAATACATGCCATTGATTTATTCAGTCAATCAGTTGGTCATGAAATATTTCACATTTACCACTTGCCAGGTCATTTGGTAAGTGGTAGAGATATGCCCTTATGATCAGGACAACAGAATACCCTCTCTTCAAACTGCTTATATATTTATAAAAGAAACAGAGAATCAAAAAAAGTATGTATACAAATATATCTCCAACCAGTATGCACATTTAGGTGTGATGTTTCATAAAATATTCTCAGTATTTTAAATAATATATTAGTATCTTGATGTTTCTCATCATCCAATCTATGGAAAGAGGTAGTATTTCCTTTAACATTTATATTGTCTCAATCAATCAAAGTTAATTGCAAAGAAGCAAAGCACACCTCATCATTTTAATTACCAAAGCAGACCTTAATTTCTTACAATTCATACTGAACCTTTAAAGCAGACAGAAGTAAAATAAAGTAACAAGAAAACTGTGCTTTCAAAATAAATAAATTGCTGCAATTTTAATTACTGCTTTCTTACTCTTCTTAGAAGAGTTTCTTAGGTTTTAAAGATCTTAATGATTGTATAAGGTAGCCATTACTTGTTGAAGAAAGTGTCTGACCAAGTCTATATTGAAGGGTCAGGGATGTAGCTCAGTAGTAAGATGCTTTCCCAGCATGCTCAAGGTCTTGGGCTTGATCTCCAGCTTAACAAAAAATGAATATTCAGGATGAGAAAGGAAATAAAAATGATCTAGCTATAAAAGCTCTTAGGAACTACAATATGAAAAAGCCAGGCCTTAGGGAGGCTCTTCTCAAAAGACTGGTTCTGTTGCTTTCCTTGCATTTCTGGTCTCAACTTTCAAGGCTAGTGTACTATTTTTCTCTACTAGAAAATTTGATTTCATGTAATACCATTTTCAGTACAGATGACAGCTTGGCATACTTGAAGGAGAAAATAAGGCCCTGTTTTTGTTTGATGGTGAAACCGTTATAATCAAGTAAAGGTCATAGATATGAGAATGATGAATGATAAATGTGTGGCCTGAAAGTATTATGTGTTAATGATAAAGCTCTAGAGGGAAAATGAGAAGCTTGGCAGAAGATAAATCTAGATTTTCACATGTGTTAGATAAAGCTCCAAAAATAAATCAGTCTCTATAATCCTTATTTTCTCTGCAAAATTCACAAAAGTATTTTAAAGAATATTTTTGGTTTTAATGAGACTATCACATTTAATGTAGCACTTGGTCGACAGCCAACATACACTAGTTTCATTCTTATCCACATTGGTAAGTAGTTATGAAATTTGAATATGTGTTGTAAATAGATAGGCAGTGGTATGGGAGGTCCTTCTATCTATGTGTTACGTTTATTGGTTAATGAATAAAGAGAACTGGCTTGACCGGATAGGGTAGAACAGAGCTAGGCAAGAAAAACTAAACTGAATGCTGGGAGGAAGACGTGCAGATCCATGGAGCCTTAACCAGAGACAGACATGTTGAAACTTTGCTGGTAGGCCACGACCTCGTGATGAAACACAGATTACTAGAAATGGGTTATATTAAGATGTGTTATCAGATAAGAAGTTAGAACTAATAGGCCAAGCAGTGATTTAAATAATACAGTTTCTGTGTGGTTATTTCGGGGTTGAGCAGCTGGGAACTAACAAGCGGCCTTCTTACAGCAAGGCATTGTATATAATCTATAAATAACTTTCCTTTTACAATCTTGTTTCTAGTAGATTCCAGTCAACACAGGGTGATTCTTCCAGAACAATTGTTCTCAGCACTCAATGATAATTTCTTGTATTATAAGAGCTTACAAGGAATTAGTTCATTTTCCTAAAAAATAGGAACAGACTTCTCAGGGAATTATAGAATTGTTTGTTTATTGTGCATAATATTCTGTAAGTATGGTGCTCACAGTTCCTTTGCTCAAAAATCTCTCATTAGCCAGCCAATTATGTTGGTGATCTGTTAGTCTCTTTTACAGTGCAAATGCTCCCTGCTCTCCAATTCAGATGAACCTTTAAGAATGCCATATGTTCCAATTGCTTCACTCTGTACTTAGTCCCTTCCCTACTATTATCCCCATCTGTGTGACTGCATGCTTTGGGGAATGGATACTTGACTTTTCCTTGGTTTTAAATCCAACTTACTGCCTGGTTTATTTACATGTGCTCTCATTAATTGCTTGCTTTGGGTACTTTCCCCCCTGTTTGCTTGACTAAATCCATAACAAATATAATCTGACTTTGAGAAAATTTGAAAAGTTTCCTTGTTCATCTTACTCCAAGTTTGCATTTCTAAGAGTATAATCATTTATGTCTGTACATGTGTGTGTGAAAGAAACATATCCTACTTTTGTTTATGCACTGAATAGTTTTCAGTCTACATTACCTACCCTTATCTTATGTTTCATTTATTTTTGCAGTTTAGCTTAGATAGTGAAAAAAAATCAAACATGTCATATAAAAAGCTACATTTCTGGTAGTGAGGTATTACCAAAATATTGTCATCATGATCATGATCTCTGAAATGTTGTAATTAGTCCTAAGGATTGTCTTGATATTTTCACTAATATCAATACTGTTTCAGTATTTGTGTAAAAACTGCTTTTGAATGTTACTTCAAACTAAAAAACAATCATATAAATTTTAACTACTCCAAAAGAATTAGATGTGTAGTTGATTTATAACAATAGACTTAGCTAAACAATTGCATTATTTTAATATAAAATTTAAATTTTGATTAGGTTTCTCTGAAGAATTCTATTAAAAGAACTATTGCTCATTGTTCTTCAATTGAGGCAGTCTCAACAGAACAATTTATCCCCTTAACTCCCTCCCTTTTAAAGGAGCTCATGATTTTATAAATGCTATAGGATCATCCTTTTGCAGAAAATAGTATATGGTAAGAATCTGCTGCAGTTATGTGACTTGGGCAGTTTGTGAGTCCACTAGTAGTGGTACCAGTATTTATCCCTCATTCATGAACTAGTTTTTTTGAGCCCATTCCCTATGGAGGAATAACTGCTCAGCCTAGACACAAGAGGGATATGTCTTACCTTGGTCTTGCCTCAGGTGACAGGACAGACTTTGTTGACTCTTCATGGGAGGCCTCACCCTCTCTGAGGAGTGGATGGAGGTGGGATGGGGATAAGATGGAGGGAGCAGAAGGACAGGAGGGAGAGGGAACTGGAATTGGTATGTAAAATAAGATTGTTTTAAAAAATAAAATAAAAAAATAGAAAAATAAAAAAATGATAGAATCAAAAAATAAGAATCTGTGGAGGCAAACTGTAATTATTGACTTGTTTCTTCTTTTGTGGCAGAAGTTTTAATATAGATTTTAGAATCTAAGATTTTGAATATGGTGGACTTGAGAAATGCACCTTAAAAGTCAAACAAATGTTGATCTACTATATCTGTTCCCCTGCCAGGAAATATGTAAATCATAAAATAATTGTTTTAGGTGTTTGTCTGAAATTGGAGCTTTGAAGACATATCCCAGAGAATATCAAATTCATGAAAAACCCAAGGTAAGAATTGGAAACATTCTATCAAAGATCATTCTACTTCAAACTATTTAATTGAAGAAAATAATCTAATTCTAGATAATTGTATTCTTCCAAATTAAAACATGTAGATACATTGTTGAGTCAAATCAAAACATTTCTGATAAAACACATGACTTCAACAGTATCTCTTAGTAAAACTTGAAAAGATATTGCAGTATTTTTATTAGAAAAGTTTATCCACAAAGACTTCTAAACTCTAGAATGTTTAAGTTAAGGGAATGTTTCTACACACCATTACAATGAAGAGAAGTTGAGAAAACAGTTACAGTTGCTTCCTTTCTGTATTATCACTTTTTCTCCAAATGAAAAGCTGAAGGTGGTCATGACTCAGGAAAGCTAACACCAATTTTTATATGTTTAGTTTTATACTTTTTAAATTAGCACATCTTGAAATGGGCATAGGACTAACTCATCATTTCTTTGCTTATTAACATAATGAGAAAGGGAGTAATTGTTGCCTGAAAGCAGTAATTCTAAAATGGGTATTAAAAATGTAGTCAGGCTAGGTTAGAGGTTGAACACACAATTCAGGCTACTAGTTTTGTTTTATAAACTACTTTGGTTTTCTGGCAAAGTAAAATTACTTTGAGTACCCTAGCATAATAACATTATGCAAATAATCCTCATTCATTAGAACCTCAGTCATTGACAATTAATGGTAATTTGAAGTATGCCATGGTGAATAAGCTGTGTTTCTGTGTACCTAATGAAGATAGTTGAATTACTATGCAAGATTTCAGAATGATTGACTTATATAAGGAAAGAACAGTTATTAATATCTTCTTGCTATTCTGTCAAAACACAAAACATGCTAATTACATAAATTTTGGCTAGTAAAAGTATTTCTTAACATTAATGTTCAAAACATTCATTTTATGTGTGTAAGTTAAAAATGTGATATTGAGCTTCTAAATATTGGGTTTATTTTGCTCATTTAAACTTTTTTATTCTTCACAATTTTATTTTTTATGTTGTCTATACAGAACTCACATTTACCAATGTACCCAGAAATCTAAATTCATTCATAAGATTTGTTGTGATAATTGGCCTTATTACATTTTTATTCTGTTGGACTGAAAAGTTATTTAACTTATTGTCAGTATACACTTGCATGAATTATAAATGGACAAAAGTATATTTCACAGATCTTTCTATTTATAGTTCAGCTGACTTTAGAAAGGAATTTAATTCTTAATAGCTTTTGTATCTCCTTCCTTCTCTTCCTCCTCCTTCCACTTTAAAAGGAACGATGCTTTAACGATAAATTCTGCAAAGCTGCCAACCCAAAACAAAACAAATCAATGGATAACTGAATAAAACTACCAGGCACTGGAGAGGATGAGGAAAAATCTCCACAGAAAAAGGCTTTGTTCTCTGCATTAGCAGACTGGCACATGGCTCTAAATCTCCTATAGAGGGAGCTGCTGTACTATTGAACATTAAAGACCTGGCCTTCAGTTGGATGTCTATAATTTTCAGCCTATTTTACATTAACAGAGAAAGAAGTACTAAGGGGTTATTAGCATGTAACTATAAAACACATTTTTTTTTTCTCTCTTCACGATGCTACTGAACACGTTTAGGCTTTTGTTTTGGTTATGGAATAACAGAGCAGGTGTCAAGGCAAGATATTTGACGTGGGAAGGAAAATAAAAAGGAAACTTTATGCAAATATTAAATGACATAATTTCAGAGGAGTGAGAGACAAAGACCCCCCTACTCACATTGATCCTCTTATACAAACAGGAAAATAAAATATTTCAGTATGAATGTTAACAACTTCTATGCCAAAACTTCTAAAAATCTGCTTTTATGACAAATGATCGAATCTCCACTGAAAAGAAAAACACGTGACAACTGTAACAATGCTATTGGTTTATTAATTGAATAAAAATGTAAAGATTTGAGGCAACAATCAGAGTAACATAAGAATTAATATTGAAGTTGGGCAGTGGTGGCACATGCTTTTAATCCCAGAACTTGGGAAGAAAAGGCAAGCAGATCTTTGTGAGTTTGAGGCCAGCCTGGTCAACCAAACAATTTCCAGGATAGGCTCCAAAGTTACAGAGAAACCCTGCCTCGAAAAAAAAGAAAAAGAAAAAAAAAGGAAAAAGGAATTAGCATATAAGTATATTTAAAGTTTAAAATCCATAGATGCTATTCTTAGTCAATATATAGTGTCTCATATAAAATTAAACATTTAAATAAAAATAGTTATTTCTTAACATTAATATTTACACAGAAATTTTGTCTATTTTTCCTAATATTCCAAATTTTTATTTCTTATTTATATGCAACAAAAGTATTCAATTTGATGATCAAAGTTTTAAATAATACAGCAAGTTATTATAATGAACATATTATATACATTTAAGTATTTATAATGATTTTTATCTGGTAGGTTTGTGCAGACTATGCAGACTATTTCAATACTTTTCCTAAGAATTGCTGTCCCTTTATAGTCACTAAATTGTTTTTTTTTTTTTTTTTTTTTTGTTTTTTGATTTTTCGAGACAGGGTTTCTCCGTAGCTTTTGGTTCCTGTCCTGGAACTAGCTCTTTTAGACCAGGCTGGCCTCGAACTCACAGAGATCCGCCTGCCTCTGCCTCCTGAGTGCTGGGATTAAAGGCGTGCGCCACCACCGCCCGGCTTATAATCACTAAATTGAATGCCTGAATTAATCTCATAAATTATATAAATAATTGGTTAGCATCATTTCTAATAGCTCTTCCTCCATGAGAAAAAACAAACAAAATTCTCAGTCATAACTTTTCTAACATATAAATTGACAGAGTGAAAAAGTTACTGTTTCTTAAACCTAGGCTATTATTTAGTAGTTAATTATTCTGAAATTTACTGAGTTGATGACATAGAACAATAAATTTGAAAGATTTTAACAGTGACATAACATGATCCTTGCAGAGAACCTGAAAGAATATTCTATGTACACACAAAAAAATGAATTAACAGCATTTTTACAGAAATTAATGATGATTTCAAAAACTTTATATACTTAGACATTTAACAATAGGGGTAGGACCTCCTGATTATTTCACAAAAACTGGGAAATATTAAAAGTATTGTTTCAAGTTGGTAGGACAAATGATTTTCATTTAAAAGTATGCTTATATTACCTTTCATCTTAAGAATTTCAAAGTCTTCAACTGGACCTTGGTAGCTCAGTCCAGAGCTCCCATGTGGGTCTCTGTCTCTATCTCCATCTGTCTCCAGACAAAGGTTCTATGGTGATATGCAAGATGGTCATCAGTCTGACTATAGGACAAGGCCAGTTCAGGCACCCTCTCCTCCACTGCCCAGGGTCCTTGCTAGGGTCATTCCCGTGGATTCCTGGGAACCCCTCTAGAACAAAGCCTCTTGCCAACTCCAAAATGGCCCCCTCAATGAAGATATCTCCCTCCCTGCTCCTAGATCTGTTCTTCCTCCATCTCAACCATTCCACTCCCCTAAGCTCTCCCCCAACCCTCCCCTTCTCCCTTCTCTCTCCCCTTCTCCCCTTTCCCCATCCTACCTCTACCTCCATGCTCCCAACTTTTGCTTGGCGATCTTGTCTGCTTCCAATTTCCAGGAGGATCTATATATTTTTTCCCTTTGGCTTCACCTTATTACTTAGCTTTTCTAGGATCATAAACTATAAGCTCAATGTCCTTTGTTTATGGCTAGAATCCACTAATGAGTGAATACATACCATATTCATATTTTTTGGTCTGGGTTACCTCACTCAGAAGAGTGTTTTCTATTTCCACCCATTTGCATGCAAAATTCAAGATGTCATTGTTTTTTACCACTGAGTAGTACTCTAATGTGTATATGTTGCCACATTTTCTTTATCCATTCTTCTGTTGAGTGGCACCTAGGTTGTTTTCAGGTTCTGGCTATTACAAATAGTGCTGCTATGAACATAGTTGAACAAATGCTTTTGTAGTATGACTGGGCATCTCTTGGGTATATTCCAAAGAGTGGAATTGTGGGATCCTGAGGTAGGTTAACTCCCAGTTTCCTGAGAAACCACCACACTGATTTCCAAAGTGGTTGCACAAGTTTGCATTCCCACCAGCAATGGATGAGTGTTCTCTTTCCTCAACATCCTCTCCAGCATAGGCTATCTTTGGTGTTTTTGATTTTAGCCATTTTGACAGGTATAAGATGGTATCTCAAAGATGTTTGATTCGCATAGCCCTGATAGCTAAGGAAGTTGAAGGAAGGAGGGAGAATATGAGCAAGGAATCAGGACCACGAGGGGTTGGTCTACCCACTGAGACAGTGTGCCTAAGCTAATGGGAGCTCACCAAATCCAGCTGGACTGGAACTGAACAAGCATGTGATCAAACTGGACTCCGAATGTGGCTGACATTTGGGGCAGACAGAGAAGCCAATGATAATGGCACTGGGATTTGTCTCTACTGCATATACAGGTTTTTTGGGATCCTATTCTATTTGGATGCATACCTTCCTAAGCCTGGATGGAGGGGGAGGGCCTTGGACCTCCCACAAGACAGGGTAACCTGCCCTCTCTTAGGACTGGAAGGGGGGGGGAAGGGTGACTGGAGGAACAGGAGGGAAGTAGGAGGAGGGGAGGAAGTAGAGATTTTGATTGGTGTTATTTATAAAGTAACAAAAAATAAAAAAAGAAATATAAAATGGATTAGTAGGGCTACACTCCTGTAACATGTGGGCTGGGCTTGTTGGGGTTTCTGTCCTGGCCAGTTTCCACAACTGGTAAATCCCAAAGAAAATCACACAGAATTCTACATAAGTTATAAACTGATTGACCCCATTAGTTCAAGCTTCGTATTAGCTCTTATATCTTATATTATCCCATTATTCTTATCTATGTTAGCCATGTGGCTCAGTACCTTTTTCAGCAAGGCAGGTCACATCCTGCTTCTTCAGTGTCTGGGGAGGACTGGGGAAAGAGCTTCCTTCTTCCCAGAATACTCCTCTTCTCATTGCCCCACCTCTATTTCCTGTCTGGTTTTCCCGCCTATACTTCCTGCCTGCCTATAGGTCAATCAGCGTTTATTTAAAGTACAATTGACAGAATATTGAATTTTCCCGCACCACACTCCTACAAACTTAAGTGGAGAATTTGTCCCATTGCCTTTGCAAATTTTCAGAGGCAGCCTGCACTCATAGAACCATCTGCCAGCTGGATACCATTCTTCAAACTTCATCTCTCTCTGCTAGTTTTCACATTGTGTACTCTCATCCTCTCATCTTCCCCGTAGAAATATGACAATTATACTGTATAATGCAGTCTCAAAATCATTAACCCAATTGTTTCTGGTAACACATTCCCTGTTTCTTGGGATTAGAAAATATGTACGGCACTGTTTATGCTTCCATAAGGAGTTGGGTACTTTTTAGATCCATGCCTTTATTTCTTTGTAGAAATTCTGTTTTTCTGGAGATAATATTATTGCAATATTTCTCCTTTTCCTTTCCTCCCTCCAAACCCTCTCATACATCCCTCATTGCTCTCTTTCAAATTCATGTCCTCTTTTTTATTGTTATTGCATACCTTTATATGTATGCACAAAAATATTCATAAGTATAGCCTGATCAGCTGTGATGTGTTCTAGCACAAACAGGCAAAGCTGCATTTAAATAAACATGGGAGCCGGGCGATGGTGGCGCACGCCTTTAATCCCAGCACTCGGGAGGCAGAGGCAGGTGGATCTCTGTGAGTTCGAGACCAGCCTGGTCTACAGAGCTAGTGCCAGGACAGGCTCCAAAGCCACAGAGAAACCCTGTCTCGAAAAACCAAAAGTAAATAAATAAATAAATAAATATGGGAAATATATTTTAAAAAAGAATTTCAAAGTCATTAGCATCTAAACTGACTTACTGAATAAATTACTTATGTAGTCAAGTTGATCTTACATAAAAGAAGAGTGTAAACATTGTTTAATTGTTTAATTGATTAGTTACTGGAAATTAATGTTTTTAATTTCATAAGCACTCATTGAGTGTTATGGCCTTTCATTGTTATTCCTGAGAGATATCATGTTTGTTGCACACTGGAGAGATCTAAGTACATATAAAATAAAAGAATTTGAATAGATAGAGAGGAGCCCTATAAATCTCAAGAATATTTATTTTGTCTGATGAAAATTAAAGGAGAGAAATCTACAATAGTAGTGAATATTAAAGTACATTATACATGTGCAGAAAGCATCTTTATTAATCCAATGAGAAATACACACTTATATATTTGGATGAAAATATTTTAGCCAATTTAAATATAAAATCCTGGAGAGATTTGAAACAAAATAAACAACTTAAATTATTGACTTTGCTAAGCTACATGCATATGAAATTATTATATATAAATACTATAATATGGATCTTATAAGTTTGAAACTAATAGAATAATTTAATCAAATTTCTTCAAAGGCCAGTAACATATTAGTATCCTCCCATTCCTTTGGTCTTTTTCTTATGACCCATTCCTTATTATGTTTTCTGGAGAACATATTCATCATTCTTTTTTTGAGGCAGGATTTCTCTACGTAGCTTTGGCTGTCCTGGAACTCGCTCTGTAGTTCTGGCTGGCCACAAACCCACAGAGATCTGGCTGCTCCTGCCTCCTAAGTGCTGGGATTAAAGGTATGGTCCACCATGCATGGCTCATGTTCATCACTTTAAGTTATTTAAGACTTAGCACATTTTTGTAATTATAGTTAGTATTCTGCTGCAAATACTAACTGAAAACTTGTATGGCTATTTGCATGTTGTAGAAAAATTTTAAGTATCTCACAGTGGGGCTGAGATACAGTAGGTAATATTTCCTGTTGCTCTCACAGGGGACTCACATTTAGTCCCCAGCACACGTATTAGGTATCTCAAAACCACCTGCAACTCAGCTACAGTGGATTCAATATGCTACTCTACCCTTCCTGGAAACTGCACTCACAGTTATAACCCCAAATTCAGGTACAATACACATAAGTATATTTAAAGATAAAATTTCTTTTTTTGAAATGGCTTGTGGATATATGTTTTATCATGTGTACAAATTAGTTTTTTGTTGAAAAAGTTTGCTTTAATTAACAGTTGGCAACCTATATATTAGTGTGTAAGTTAACTCATTTCTATTTTTTTGGTACTGGGGACCGTGTTTTCTAGAATTAAAGAATCTATTAAATTTTTCATAGTCTAAATTTATGGGGCAATTTTAACTCTAGCCTCTATGAAACTTCATCGGGAATATGTAGAGTGAATTTTCAGGTAGAAGATGTAAATATCCTTTTAAAGATATTAATCTCCTTTTCTATTTTGTATAAAGTCCACAGGCATTTTTAGATTTGCTAATTTCAGTGGAATATAGTGCTAAGAGTGATGCTGTGATACATGTTAGAACAACTAAAGTTTCTTCTTACTACTGAGGGCCAAATAAGAAACTGTGAGCACTGTAATGTGTTCAATGATAGGACATAAAACTGAAAAAGTCTTCCGGGCATGTGTATACCATGATTTGTGTGGTGTTGGCATTTAGGCCCAAGGTATAGTGGGAGTGAACTTTCGAAGCACTAAGTGATATTTTAGAAATCACTGCCTGTGGTCACATTCAAATTCTGTTAAGGGTCAGATTATGTAGGATTATTTTGAATAATCAATCAGAAAATATTTTCCCAAGCCCACCAGATTTTAATTTTTAACATTTTATTCAAAATGTGATTTACATTGTTTCACATGATCTATAGCCACACAATGCAACTGCCATTCTGGACCCCCAGATGAATACTTCACCATGGAATGATTTTCTATGATTATCTTTGTTAGTATGCATATACATTCTAATTTAGATGGCTGACGTTAAACTAATTTTTTCTTCTTTTTTTATCTTGAATTTTGGAAAGACTGAGATGAACTTCAAAGGCGTTCTCCCAGGTGAAATTCCTTAAGAAGATTAAGTGGATGCTCTGCTGAGGCAGAGTAGCAGTAGGAAGAGTTTGAACTTGAGAGGAAAGAAAGCATAAGGAGGAGTAGTGTTTCTATTTGGGGAGAGTGGCTTTTCATCCGCTTAGGTTCTGAGAAGTCATAAACTACTAGAATTAACTTTCCTTTTGCTCCTTGTATTTTATTTTACTGTCTTCCCGTTATGTGTTCTTTTTCTCTCTTTTTTTGTGGGGGGAGTGTGCAAATTGTTGAATCAAAGTCTTGACCATAAAAGAACCTACCACCCATACATCATTCCATTCTTATTTTTTTTACTTATTTTGAAAGATATTTATTTATGTATTCATCTAGCAATCTATTCTGTGAGCTTATGTGTTCAGTTGTGTGTCTGTGCATAAGTGTCAAGGCCAGAAGAGGTTGTCAGGTATCTTCATATATCACTATTTGCCTATTCCTTTGAGTCAGGGTCTTTGAACATGATGCTTATGTTTTCTCAGATATGGTGGAAGCCAGCCAGTTAAATGATATTACCCATTTGGTACTTAGGTTAATGAATTCTCAGCTTATTACATGGATGTTAGGATCTGAACTCTGATCCTCATGATTATAAACCAATCACTCTTAACTATTGAGTTTTCTCTCCAGATCCCTCTTTCAAATTTTAAAAGTATTTTTTAAAATGTTTTAAACATTCACTGTATGTGTGTATGTCTCTGTGTGTATAAAGTATAAATGCGGATACATGTATCTTAAAGGGCATGTGTGGCACTCTGAGGAGAAGTTATAAGAATAAATTCTATTCTTCTATCATGTAGATTCCAGGGATTAAACTGAATTCTTCCAGCTTGAAGTTAATCACCTACTAGGCCATCTTGCCAGCCCCTATTCTTGATTAAGCCCAAAATTTTGGGTGAAAGAGATGCATCATGATGAGGAAAGATTATTTTTATAATTCCAGACATTAAGTTTTTTTGTGGTTGTTATTAGATAGTCCATAACACAGTCTCCAGTTTTGTGTCATTAATTCCATTCTGGGTTTTAGTTCCATCTTTCTACTGAGATTGCTCAAATAAAGGTCATGTTGACAATGCCTAAGAGTCACTTCTATAACCTGACTATCAAAGCATTATTTGTAGTTCACATCTTCTGGCTTTTATGACATAGCTTATGTGACAATTCTATCTCATATTCTTTACAGATCCTATGTCTTATGAACAAATTTTCAAGTCCTCATATACTATAGCTTCCCTTTTCAAATGTGCACTTCAAAGTAGCTTATTTCTCTACTTGATGACTCTTTAATGAACCGTTGATTCTCTTACCAAACTGCGTTTCTGCTTATTGATATGTACCCTACTTTAATATTTATTGTAATTATTACCCTAGTTTTATGATTCACGGTGTGTGTGTGTGTGTGTGTGTGTGTGTGTGTGTGTGTGTGTGTGTGGTGTTTTAAGAAAACAACACTCTCATTTGCCAAGGCTCCCTTGCTATGGTTTATATAAAGAGAATGAAGAAAATATCTCACAGAGAATAGCAAATATTTGGAATATGATGTGGGCATAAAATAGCAAAAAGTGATTTGTTTAAAAGATATAGTTCAATTATTTCCTCTTTACTTCTCTAGGAGGTGTTCACATAACAGGCTGGGAAGTACTTTTTTCAGGGCCTGTGAATCTCATGGTAGTTATTAGCTTTACAAAGAGATCCCATATATATTTCTTTGAAGTTCAAGCAATAAATGGAAGCAACTCGAATTTAACACCTTTTTCTAGCAAAAAAAGGTATAATTGACTACTCCAACTTATTGTGACTTAAAACAGCAACATTTATTTTTCTCACAAATAAACAGTGTATGCAGGACGCGTTTCTGCTTCAGACAGCTTAAGCAAGGTTTTTGCAAAGGCTGGAGACTGGAGTCATGTAAATGCTTATTCTTTTTCATACCAGATATTGACACATAGAAAAATATAACAATTAAGTCTTATGCAATACAACTCCATTGACTTCTTTCTTTATTTATATGTGATCTTTCTTCAAAGTCTGTCCAGAACAATAACTTCTACAATGTCCATTAAGTTTCTAAGATGTGTGTCCTAAGAAAAGACACTTGACAGGAGCAACATACCCTTACAGGTTCAGCTAAAGAAGTCATAAAATATCACTTCTACTTGTTTCTGTTGATGGAAGCACAAATGAAACTTCCTGTGACTTGTCTGAGATTGAAGAGAAGGGGAAAGTATGCAATCACTTTAAGGGAACCTAGCAAAATTCTAGATATTTTAACAAAACACAATTACCCATACAGGCTCCCTAGTTGTCAGTTCAGTCTCTGTGCATTTGTATGAGCACAGATTAGTTGATTCTGTGTTTACATGTGATGTCCTCAACTCCTTTGGCTCCTACACTCCTTCTTCCCCATCTTCCACAGGATTCCCTAAATTTCATCTAATGTTTGTCTGTGGATCTCTGCTTCTGTTTAAATAAGTTTCTGATTGGGCTGAACACCAATCTTTGAGTATAGTAGAATATCATTAGGAACAATTTCATTATTTTTTTTTTACCTGGGCTATCCAGCCCCTGGGATCTGGCCATCTAGACAGTGTCAGGGGTGGACTCCCTCTCAAACTGTCCCAGTCCTTGGTTGGCCACTCACAAAATTTATATTCCACATTTACCCCAGCAGGTTTTTTTTCCATAAAAGGTATTTTATTCTCTGTCAGATCAAACAGTCTTTAAAGGGCTTGGATTAGTACATTTTGGATAAACAGTGAGTTTGATTGAAAGTTCATGCCAATATCAATCAGGGTTCTCCAGAGGAACATACAGATCGAATGAACACATATAAAAGGGACTATATTCAAACTTTCTTTATTTTTTGTGCTGTGTAGTACACCATTGAGTAAATGTGTCATATTTTTTGTATCAATCCTCAGATAAGGGGGCATTTAGGTGGTTTCCAGGTTCTGGCTATGACAAACAAAGCTGCTATGAACATAGTTGAGCACGTGTCCTTGTGGCATGATTGAGCATCCTTTGGTTATATACCCAAAAGTGGTATTGTTGGGTCTTGAGGAAGGTTGTTTCCTAATTTTATGAGAAATTACCAAACTGACATCCAAAGGGGTTGTACCAGCTTGCATTCCCACCAGCAATGCAGAAGTGTTCCCTTTTCCCCACAACCTCTCCAGCATAAGTTTTCATCAGTGTTTTTGATCTTGCCCATCTTACAGGTGTAAGATGAAATCTCAGAGTTGTTTTTATTTGCATTTCTCTGATGACTAAGGATGCTGAACATTTCCTAAAATGTCTTTCAGCAGGAAAATGGATGAAAACATTATTTTGAGTGCGGTAACCCAGACACAGAAAGACAATTATCATATGTACTCACTCATATGTGATTTTTAAACATAAAGCAAAGAAAGCCAGCCTACAAACCGCAATCCCAGAGAACTTATACAACAATGCAGACACTAAGAGAGACTTATGTAGGTCTAATCTACATGGGAAGTAGAAAGTATAAAAAGACAAGCTCTCTTGAGTGAATTGGGACCATGGGGATCTTGGGGGAGGATTGAAAGAAGGAGGGGAGAGACAGGGAGGGGAGCAAAGAAAAATGTAGAGCTCAATAAATATCAATAAAAAAAAATTTTTTTATTGAGAAAAGGAAAATAAAAGTTTCCGCCTCCTCCCAGCCTCCCATTTCCCTCCCCCTCCTCCCACCCTTCTCCCCCTCCCTCTCCAATCCAAAGAGCAGTCAGGGTGCCCTGCCCTGTGGTAAGTCTTAGGTCCTCCCCCCTCCGTCCTTATCTTGGAAGGTGAACATCCAAACTGGCTAGGCGCCCACAAAGCCAGAAAATTAAGTAGGAACAAAACCCCTTGCCATTGTCCTTGGCTTCTTATCAGCCCTCATTGTTCGCCATGTTCAGAGAGTCCAGTTTCATCCCGTGCTTTTTCAGTCACAGTCCAGCTGGCCCTGGTGAGCTCCCAGTAGATCAGATCCACTGTCTCAGTGGGTGGATGCACCCCTCGTGGTCCCCACTTCTTTGCTCACAGACGCACCCATGTATCCTGACTCTTATCAAGTTGATAATATTAACCACCACAATACGTTCTCAGTACTATTTCTCATTTTAGACTCACATAGTAGGAAAAGGGCTTAGGTTTACCTGCTGATCCTGCTACTGTGCTTTGAGAAGACACCCTATCTGTTCATTAAGTATTCTTTACATAGTCACTGCCTGTGGCTGCCTACAGTCAGTGTAGCTGTGGTCTAGTGTCTTGGATGACTAGTGTGTCCTCTTTTTGTTATGCTTCCTAATCTTTGTCCTCACTAGAACTGCATATTTTTTGTTTTTGATCCCAGCACATCTTGTAGGCAGGACAAATTGTAGGTCAACAATTTGTGGCTGGCTTGGTGTCCAAATCCTCCCACCAGAAGTCTTGCCTGGTTACAGAGGTGGCCAGTTCAGGCTCTGTATACCCCATTATGAGGAATATTATCTAGGGTCACCCTCATAGATTTTTGAGAGTTCTCATTGCACTAGAATACTAACTAGTCCAAGAGAAACACCCCTGCCATTCATGTTATCTTTCCCAGTACTTTCTCCCTCCACCTTCTCCCTACCTGATCCTTCCTATTCCCATCCCCACCCCCACATCCTGTCCTCTCTCCACATTCACCACTTATATCTATTCTATGAGATTCATGCCCCCCATGAGACCTCTCTGTTACTTAGATTCTCTGGTTCTATACATTGTTATTCTTTATTTTACAGTTAATGCCCACTTCTAAGTGAGTACATACAATGTTTGTCTTTCTGGGTCTGGGTTAAGTCAGGATGATCTTTTCTAGATCCATTCATTTGCTCTGCCTCTACATATGTGCTACAGTTGTGCAGCTTGGATTTCTTTTGGGACAATGAAAAGGAGGGAACAGGGACTGTTTATGACTCTGTTGCCTGCTTTGGAACACTTTGCTCCTATCAGGTGACCTCTTCCAGCCTCAACAGGAGAGGAGATGCAACTTAATATACCATGAGTGGTTGATATTCATGAAATATCATGCCCTTTTCTGAAGAGAAACAGGGGAGGCTGAACAGATAGGGAGGGAAAGGGGCACTGGGAGGAGAGGAGGGAGAGGAAACTGTGGTCAGGATGTAAAAACAAAAATAAATAAATAAATAAATACAAAAAAATAAGAAAAAACATAATTTCCCTTGTATTTGTGCATAAATAAAAATTTCTATTTGTCCTAATAAAGTCATGTAGATGTATAATCATATTGTATTTGCTATAGTAATTTATTTCTTATTACTTTGTAACAGTATCTTACTTGAGAAAACTGATGGGATAATTATTCCAGTGTTGTCTTAGGGATTCTATATTGCTGTAAAGAGACACCATAACCACAGCAGCTCTTATAAAATAAAAGTATTTAATTGGGGTGGCTTAGGTCTTGGGAGGTTTAGTCTATTTTCATCATAGTGTTGTGACATGATGGCAGAGGAGTAGCTGAGAGTCTTCCATCTTGACTCAGAGGCAGCAGGAAGTGGTCTGAGTCATTGACTATGGCTTGAACATACAAAAGACCTTGAAGCCCACCTCCATAGTGACACACTTCCTACAACAAGATAATACCTGTTCCGACGAAACCATGCTTCCTGATAGTGGCATTTATTATGACCTGAAGGTAACCTCACTGCTTGGATGGGATTCTATATTCTATAAATAGAGAGCAATCTGAGCAATGGCATGCCTATATCTCTCTGCTTTATGACTGTTGATGCAATGTGGCCAGCTGTTTTAAGATCCTACAGGCCTGATAAGCTGACAATAGTGAACTGAAAGTGTGTTGGAAATTTTTTTTTCTCCTTTAATTGATTTTGTCAGAATATTTTATCATAGCAATGGGGAAAAAATAGATAGATTGCATAATAAATACCTTGAAAGTTGAGTCATCTTGAACAAGTAGGAGTGATAATAGAGATATTAACATAGTTTGAAAATTCCAATACTGCTGACCCTTTTAATCTTCCAAATGGATATATTCCATTTAAAAATTACCAAAGTAGCTAGACACTAAAAGCTCTCTTCAAATAAAAAGTGTAGCTTCTGGAAAATGCATTACTTTCATGTCATTTATACTTCATCTTTAATTTAAGCCTCAATCAGTTTTTCTGTCCTAATTCAATCAATCCATTTCTCCTTCTCAACATTATAGTCTTCACTTAAATTTTAATTCCTTTTTTTAATAGATGAGTTTTTAAAGAGTAAAATAACTTCATTTATAAGACTCAAGGAGGAAAGGTTGAAGTTAAACACTTCAAATAATTCCATTTTAAATATGTAAGAACAAGAAATCAAGGGTGCTGTCATGACAAAGCAGAGGAAAAATAACAAGGAAGTTTCTTTATAATTTACTGACCTTCTGAAGATTTCTGAATTAAGCAGAATTTATTGGTTGCAACTCTATACTACCAAAATAAGAAACTGAAAAATGAATCCATTATTTTATCATTCTCAGTTATCATTTACAGAATGGGGTCAAAAGATATGCCTTGATTTCTCTCCCAGAAATCCTTCCCTCAAAGTAAATTGAAAGACCGTCCTCTCTCTCTCTCTCTTCACTGATCACACTGCTTGTAAACTTTGACTTTTCATGACTCACGGGCTTATGCTAAAACCAGTTGGGCATGTTTTTACATAATTTTTTTTTTACTTCGGGCTTCCTGCTGGGTCTATACTCCCAGCATACTGCCTCTCTCTTCCTATCCCACCCAGCTTGCACCCAGAACCCTCCCCCCTTCTGCCTCCCTTCCCTCTTTGGGGCTCTGGGGCCAAATCCTGAGGGCAACCGGGTGGGCGGGAGTTCCTTTGTTTCAATAGCCTGCCTTCAGCAAGCAAGGTAGGAGCTTTGTTTAGGAGCTACCCAACCAGCAAGGAGATCTGATCTCAGCACCAGGAGAGACATCACTGGAGCACTAGGAAAGTAATCACTGGGGAGTGCCATCACTGGGAAGGTACATCAGTCAGCAAGGAGACCTGATCCTGTAAAAGAAGATCCATAGGGGAGCATTCGGAGGAAGAGATGGGCAGGCGCCAATGCACAAATAAAGAACCTTCATCTGGCGATGGATGGAGATAGAGACAGAGACCCACACTGGAACACTGGTCTGAGCTCCCAAAGTCCCAATGAGGAACAGAAGGAGAGAGAAGATGAGCAAGGAAGTCAGGACCAAGAGGGGTGCACCCACCCACTGAGAAAGT
>NW_004949134.1:3705137-3709295 GCF_000317375.1 Microtus ochrogaster | reverse complement strand
GGAGTAAACAGAACAGAATGCTGGGAGAAAGAAGCTGAGTCAGAGAGTCGCCGTGATTCTTCCACTCCAGACAGCCGCAGGTTAAGATCTTCCCTGGTAAGCCACCTCCTAGGCTACACAGATTATTAGAAATGGGTTAGATCAATATGTAAGAGCTAGCCAATAAGAGGCTGGAACTAATGGGCCAGGTAGTGTTTAAAAGGAAAAAATGCCCTTATAGAAATGGATGAGAAATATAACAGAAAGTTTGAACAATTGAATAAATCAGTGAATTTTTTACTTCAAGTAAGGAAGAAATTTTATTTCTATCTAAAGAAACATAATATGGGGTGCATATAATATCACAATTCAATAAAATATTTTTATTCTATTCATATAATACTTCAAAACTGCAGTTTTCCATCCCTCCATTCTCTTCAGTCCCCCCTTACCTCTCCTGACCCCAATCCAGTTCTCCTCTGTTTCCTTTCAGAAAAGAGCAAGCCTTCTAGGGATATCCACTGAATACAGCATAACAAGTGACATTTAGACTAGGCACAAACCCTCATATCAAAGCTGGATAAGGCAACCCAGTTTAAAAAAAAAAAAGGTTATGCTTGCTGTCACACATGTTGAAAAAAATACAAATACGAGAAGACACTTAATATTTTATAACCCAATCCATAAAATGAGTTAATAGTCCCCAGTATTTTAGGAAAGAATATTTTGCCACGCTTGACATCTTTGACAGCTACTTCTCCTACAGGAAGGAGGGCAACAAACATTGTGAAACTGTGTTCCCAATTTGGCCTAGTCAATATGACAGAGACACTGTCTTTGTTTCCTTCTGTTCTAATCAAATTTGACAACATACATTGCTCTTCTAGGGAACAAGTAAGGGAAGAGTTTTCTCAGAACACTTACAACATCCTATTTGCAGGTCCCACCATAAATAGTAGACCATTAGGAGGGGGAAATATAAGAAAAGACACATTAACTTGAGAATTATTAACAACCTAATTTCAGTTGATATTAAAGAGTATTATGTGGTATTTTAACTTCACTAATATAGCTACCCATATTAATGCATCTTAACCTATTTAGAAAATACCTCATCTGCTCACCAACTGAAAGAAACAATATTGTGAAAGTGGCCATCCTACCAAAAGTGATGTATATACTCACGATATCTTGAATAAAATTCAAATGCCATTCTTCACACAAATACAAAAAAAAATCCTGAGTAACAAAAACAGCCTTGAGCAAGAGGAATAATGCTAGAATCATTATGTAATGCCTATAGCACATGAGGCCATAGCTCATGAGTAAGGTGACTTAATACTGTTATTTTGCTTAATGATGATGTGGTCAAATAGCCTTCTGCACGTTTAGACAAGTGATACTTTCATTGTTGATCAAAAGAAGCTTCTTTTGGCAGGAAATGGCACTGAGGTTACTCAGTACTCAAGATAACAAAAATAAGAGACTGTTGTATGTCCAGTTATACATCTGTATCACCCCTCTGAGACTACAGGAAAATCATGGAAGAGGATTTATAAAGACTATGAGAACTAAATGATGATATCACTGGCCAGGAAACATTATCTTCTGGACATAGCATGGTGCTTAAAATTATGAATTCACAGCAGCTGAAATTGCATGCAGTGGGCCTCTATAAGACTGGGCCTTTCAACATTTAGTAATGGACAGTGGAGGGACTCATCAGTCGCTACCTATTCCTCTCTGGAGAGCTACTTGGATGCTAGTAGAAGGAAAACCGATATTTCCAATAGTTTTATAGCCACTGATAAGTCCCCCATGCTCTAGCAAACAACTCTACACCATGTTCATATGGATGGCCCTGAATAAACTCAGTTGGTCACAAAACCGTACAAAACAAAACAAAACAAAACAATAAGAATTATAAGTGGTACGGGTCTTCCAGAGAGAATGGGAATGTCAGTGAGGCAAGGAAGAGAGTAACAGATAGTGGAGGTAAGTATGATCGGAATGTATTAAATACACATATGAAATAATTTATTTAATTTATACATTGCAAAATAAAACATATCATATGTAAAGCTTATGAATTATAGTTAATATATTTTGTATATATTTATAGAGTGACAATTTTTCTAATAATTTAAATTTTGCTTAGTGATATTACTATATTGTCATTTAGATTAAATTCCAGCAAGTGAGGTGTAGCCACTCATCCTTTATATGCAAGTTAAAACAGCCAAATTAATATTGAAAAGCAGAAAAAGGTTTATCCAATGTGGATATATTGGAAAGGACAAAGAATTTCAGTGAATGCCATGGCCCAAATCTATCTTCCTCTTCTAGTTACTGAAATAAGGTTAAGGTTTAAATAGAAGGCCACGTTTAAGTATGTAGAAGCTGTATCTCCTCAAGATAGGTTCTGGCCACTACTGAAACATCATTGTCAGTTTTTTAAAGGTATTCTAAAAACTTGTAAATTTCTTTCCTGGAGAAAATTTCTCCAACTACTATTCCAATCTTAAGATTTGTTTATCTCCAAGCGTGAGATTACTGGAGAAATTTCAGTCTCTTGAGGTCTGTTGTTCAATAGTTATGATAGTCAAAGTGAGGGACATACATGTCTCTTTAAAATGTCTTCATCCTGGTCAACCCTGTTACAATATGGTGGTCAGGAAAAAGAAATAGGAAAAGGTGAAAAGGAGAGAAAATATAGATTGAGAAAGAGATTGATGTTACTATTTCGTTGATCTAAGTTCTATAAATATTGTGTTGCTCCATCTGTCTTTGTCCTTTTGCTTTTTGTTATACATCCTGAGTGGCATGCTTATGATTTCAAAATATAGAATTTAACTGTTTTTTCTTTTGTAAATATTATTTCTTTTTAATTTTAAGGATTGTTTATTCTCTGAAAACTTCTTACATATATAAATGTATCTTGATCATATCCACCCACCATTCCTCAATCCTCATGTCCCACTCCAAACTCTTTCAACAGCTCATATCCATTCCCATATAGTTACTATAGCATCTGAATTCAGTAGATTAAAAATAAATCAGCATTTTTTTCTTTGATTTAATCCTAGGTATTCTTTACATTGTTAACTTCAGTCTTTTCAATATAAATTTTCTCGCTGATTTTTTCTTAGTATTGATAGGGGACGTTAGAGAAAGATTACAGAAAAATTAACTGAGAGGAGCTGGAGGGAGAAAAGAGAGGAGGAAAAATCATTTAATTCTATCTTAATTAAAACATATTTTTAAAAATATATAGGTGATACTTTTTACTTTTTAAAATTAGTTCATCTAAATTTTTGTATATTTTGTGTGGTGGAAAGAGCTTCTGTTTTCTTATGGAGCACTGAATGTTCCACTAATTTAAGAGATCAGCTTGTTTATAGAGTTCTTAGAACCTGTGCTACACACACACACACACACACACACACACACACACACAAACACATGTGCATGTATGCATGTACAAACACACAGACTATACACACTTGATAGTAACTTCTGTGTTTATTTTCAATTTCAAATAACAATTAGCTCGCAGCTGTACAAATACTACTGTTGATAAAAAAATAGTTCTCACCACAAATGAATAAAAGGGAGGCAAGGGCAGAGGAGGGATGGAGGAGGGGAAAATTGTGGATGTAATGTAAAATGAAATAAAAAAATAAAGGTCATGTGAAAAAGTATGGCTTATTGTAGAGCCAAATATGAGAAATCATGTTCTAGGAACACAGATTTAGGTTTCTTTAAATGCCATATGCCAATGAGGTAGCAATTACATTATCTTTTAATGTAACAGAAAAAGAAAGTCATTAGACAACATACTTTTAAATATCTTGTTGTGAACATCAGGTAGGTAGGTTACAGCAAATGAGAGAAGTTCACCTATCAGTATTAGACAGCAGTCTTAACCCTTTGTTTGGTGAAAATTGGGGCTCTGCTCATACATTCTGAATGATTTACTTAATGGTCATCAACAATGTGAGGTTAAGTACAGAGAAGAGAGAAAAATGACTAATAGTAGGGGCTACAGTGTGGTCCAAGATAATTTGACTGTGGACTGGCAACATTTCAAACTGTCCAGATTACTAGCATTCTATTCAGTCAACAAGCACTGTAGAAACAGCTTCTGCAAAAGAATTCTTATTCTCACAAAACATTTTT
>NW_004949134.1:3696867-3704795 GCF_000317375.1 Microtus ochrogaster | reverse complement strand
AAAAAAAAATAAATTAAAAAAATAAATTAATTAAAAAAAAGGTATTATCAGTGAATCTCGTTTGAGTTCATTGATTAATGTTACTGATTGTTTCATCTCTGTTCTTCCTTATAAATTTTCTAAGTCTTTTAATTAGAAATAATAAGAGGTTTATAAGCTTCACTTTGCACAGAGCAATTTGGGGGAGAATTAACATGGGCTGTGATCCATTCACTTGTCATCTAGTTTTTGTTTTGGAAGTCAAATGAATCCATATGAAGCTCAAGTAATTCTTCATAGATTTACTACTAGGTATCTTATATGTAGGAATGGTAATGTGAAAACATATTTAAACAAAATTTCGAGCTGTTTTTATTCCTGACTTTTGTTTGTTGTTATTACATCAAACAATTTCATAATGTCTCTTATTTCTAAAAATCACATTCTTTGATTTTTGTATCTATATGGTTAATGCAATTAATGATACATAATTGATAATTTTAGTTTTTAATTTCAATCCATAGTCCCTTAATTCTTATTTCCTATGCATAATACCAGGGCTTCCTTGGGATAATGCAGATGTGGTTGACATCTGTATAGATTTTTTTACTAAGTGAGAGGAGGAGCTATCATTATTTTATCATCAAAAATATTGTTGAATGGTTAATTTTCATTAGTGTTTTTGTAGTAAAAATTAATTCAAGAGGTATCCTGATCTCACTGCTCTCAAACTGGTAGCCCCTTTGGATATTGGTATGGTGATTTCTCAGAAAATTAAGAAACCTTTCTCAAGACCCAACAATACCAAAGGATGTTCAATTGTACCATAAGGATATGTGCTCAACTATATTCATAGCAGCATTGTTTGTCATAACCAGAACCTAGTCTAAATGCCCCTTGACTGAAGACTGGATAAGGAAAATGTGGTACATTTACACAATGGAGTACTACACAGCAGAAAAAAATAATGACATATTGAAATTTGCAGCCAAATGGGTGGATCTAGAAAAAAAATCATGTTGAGTGAGATAACCTAGACCCAGAATGAAAAATATAATATGTACTCACTCATAAGTGGCTTTTAGACATAAAGCAAAGAAACCCAACTTATAATTCACAATCCCAGAGAACCTAGACAACAATGAGGACCCGATGAGAGACAGACATGAATCTAATATACACTGGAAGTAGAAAAAGACAAGATCTCTTGAATAAATTGGGAGCATGATGACCATGGGAGAGGGTTGAAGGGGAAGGGAGAGGAATGGAGTGGAGTAGAAAAAAATGTATAGCTCAATAAAATACATAATAAAAGACAAAGAAGAAATAAATACACTTTTCAACCTTTCATATAGCAAGGACACGGCTTTTTAAGAGAATATTAATCACTTTGGTTAGGAAGAAGTTAAACAGACATCTTCTGGGAATAAATATTTACTTCTAATCATAAATCACCATGCAAATCCATCTATAGAGATTTTCTGTGTCTATAACTTAAAAGGTATGTGTCACCAAGATGTACCTTCCAAGCCAATTAAGCCTTCATATCCATAAGTCACTCAGTGCTTGGGCATGTACTGCTCTATGCATGGGGCTAACCTTCAACATATCACATCATTAGAGACAATGCCAAAAGGTTAATCTTTTAAGGCTTTGTGCCAAAGCATTGGCGTGAACATATTCTTTTTTAAAGTCTCTTCTAAGAAATGGATCACAGCATTTATCTGACTCAAGGAAAGCTGCCTAACTCACAGCAAGCTATAATATCAATGAATACCAATCACCAAAATAAACATGTATCTTCTGGAAAATTTATAGACAATTGTGTATTTTAATTAAAAGTTGGAGTAATTTCTCACAAATCTGATATTACAGTTTTCTTAAGGAAAAAACTTGCTCCATTTCTCTTATGTGTATACTGAGTTATCTCGAGTCTCCTCAAATTATAATTTAATGAATTTAAATTTATAACAGGTTATTCATTGTAATTTTTGAAAGATTTGACTGATGTTGACATTTTACTGTTGCTTTTTCATTTTGTTTGTTTGTAAATATTTAATACACAGCTAATTTATTTCTACATCTGATAGTTCCTAGCTCTGAGGTCTTTTGGAAGGCTGTAAATTAGCCATGTATTGATTCTTTTTCATTGCAGCAGCATCTGTGCATTTTTGAGTTATATTTATTTTAAAATTTACATGTGATTCATTCAAAGGATAGGAATATCAAGAACCAAAATATGGATTCAGGATCACAAGCATCACTGGGACTTTTGGTCCCTTTTGAGGGCATTGCTATACCAGAAAGTGTCAGATCTTATTCCCTGCAAAGGTCAACTATGATTTGCAAAATGTATAATGAAGTCATAAAATTACAGTTGATTTTAAATTCACACATTCTTCTCTTTTCTCTCACTTTCTGTGGTCAACTCCCTAGCAATGTTTTCAAATCAATAATGTGTTAAATAAAATATTTTTTATAAAACTCAGTATATAATTGTAAACAGGAAGACAAAATTGAGAATAAACAATATTGCTTAATGAGGATTATCTCATTTTAAAAATTAGGTTCAAATAACAGTAAACAAATATCAGAAATATAACAACACCATTTATGATATTTATGGCTTCAAGATTGCAGGCAATTTTTATTACTAACATTCTAGCTATAATGTTCTTATCCCATTCAAATATTTGGTATGAAATCACCAATACAAATAAATAATGAAAATAATTAGAGGTTCTTCTCTTTATGAGGTAACTTATTTCTCCTTTTCATTTCTCTTCCATCTTCACCAGTTCAAGAAGGAAATCTATTGGGTAACTCTTGATAAGACTAAATTGGTAAGGATGAGTATGCTGGTATGTGGAGCTGGAACCCAAGAAGATTGTTCTGTTTCACAAATCTGAGAAAGCAAAATGTAAGAAAATATCCTAGGAAGATTGAAAGTGAAACTAGTCATATGAACAGTCTATGGTAAGGGATCAGCTAGATCCTATGTCAGTGAAAAATACTTTCAAGTAAGGAAAGGTGGCCAGGACTCAAGTGGGATGCCACAATTTAAATCTGAGATGCCGCCTAAAAATTCGTGTGCTAAAAGATTCACTCCTAACTTGGTCCTACTGGAAGGCCACAGAACCTTTAAGATGTTTCAGGATGTAATAACAAATCTTCAGGTCCTTGATTATGTGTCCCTGAAGTAGATTGTAGTACTGCTGGTGTTTTTCTCTCTTTTCTCTTTCATTTTGTGATCACAAGTGAGTTTTGTTTTATCACACATTCTCCACTGATACATTGACTTAAAGCAGAGCCCAAATTAATGAGGCCAATCAATCCTATCATGGACTGAAACTTGTGAAAACATTACCCTAAGGAAAGAGTCATTTGTTTGTTTATTTTGAGTCAGATGGAAACTATGTATACACAGATGGCATGCAATTTACCAGGAAAAGCTGGCTTTGAATTTACAGAAATCAACTTGCCTCTGCCTCCAGAGTGCTGGGAATAAAGGTGTGCATCACAACACATGGCAAAACAGTCTCTTTGTAAGTTTATTTTCCTAGGTATTTGTTATTTGTTCACATGGTATAAAGAAGCTGATAGCTCCTATTCAGTAATGGTTTTAGATCTCTTAGCAGATAAGTAGGCAATCTTCATAAGGGCTAGCTATGTAAGAGGTGTTAGAGCAAGAACAAAATGGGTAAGGGGTGGCTACAAGGAGATAAAAGTTGGTTTACATATGACATATGTTGTAGAATACAGTAAATGTCTGTCTAAAAAATGAGAGTAAAATTATGAACACATGATAAAATTATTAATGAAGAGTTTATATTGTAGTAGAAGCCAATAAGAGCAAACAAAGGAACAGAAACCTACCCAATTGCATCAAATTACTGACATCTCCCCCTTTGCTTTCAGAGAATGTTATACACTTAAAGAAACTAAGAACTTTGAATGATTCAATGTCTAGGACATACAATAGAGAAGACAGACTTCTAATGTGCTCCCATGTACAGACATAAGTAGTTGCCCAAAAATCATGGGCACAAATTCACGTATTCAAATAAAGGAATAAATCTAAAGTTTGATGTTGAGTAAAACATTTAAATATCTTCCAAGGTTCATCATCATGGCAACTCTTATAAAGCAAAACCATTTAATTGGAGTGGCTTACAATTTCAAAAGTTTAGTCAATTATGGTGTGATATGGTGACATGCAGGAGGCAGATATAGTGTTGGAGAAAGAGCTGAGAGTTCCTCATCTTTCCTTGCATTCTACAGGAAGTGGTCTGAGACACTGAGCATATGTTGAGCATAGGAGACCTCAAAACCCACCTCCATAGTGACATACTTCCTTCAACAAGGCCACACCTACTTCAATAAAGCCACACTTCCTAATAGTGCCACTCCCTATGTGCTTATTGGGGTAATGACATTCAAACTACCACATAATCTATTAAGCTACCAACCAACCTACTCTTTCATAATTAAGGAAAAATGTGCTTAAAAATTTCCTGCAAGCTAAGATAGTTTATAATATTATTGGATAAAGATCATCATGTCATTGATAGATATGAGTCTAAAATTTTGTGTGCAATGAAATAATATTTATAAAGTTTTTAATGAATGTATTGAAAGAGTAACATTATATTTCTGTTTTATTGCAAACAATTATATTCCTAGAAGTCAAAGTAATAAATTATACATTGCAATTTGAAAATAATAAAATTAGCATTTTTGAAAAATAATATTAGTATATCACATATTTTTTAGGAAATAAAGAATCCATGGATTCCATACACCTAAAACTATATATAATCTATACTTTTCTTATTACAGATGCCTGAAGATAAAATCTGATCAAAATAGCAAGTGTAAATTGGTACTTGTCAGCTGTATTTCCATGGACTTGTAGAAAAATCTGTAATAGTTAACTGTGTTTCATAATGATTCCAGAAGTACCCAAAAGGTGACTCATGTGCCTCCTTTACCAAAAGGTGGCAGCAGTGATCACCTTACTATTATGCTCCAGTTGCCTAGTGTAGTTTTCTCTTTGTATTGCTAAGAGGCAGCAACAAGTGTGTCAATTCCCCCTAGATATTACCGCTGTTGTTCATGCCTGCCAAAAAGTGCTTTTGCACCACTGGTGCCTGCTGATCCTTCCATCATGCTGGCTAACGTCAGGAATTGAGATTGATTAACGTCTGAGATGAGAATATTATTGCTTGTCATTGGCAAAGCTTCAAACATGCAAATATCATTCTTCAGAAAACACTGCCACTCTATTTCTTGAGAAACAAAAACTGTTGTAATGATGCATTTATTTCTTGTGTTAATTAAATTTTAAGTGCTTTGTTTATTTGTTTTGCTCTCTGCTATTTCACTGTGCTAGAACTTATCAAGAGTTCAAAGGAGTAGAAAATGACAGTCTAAAAGCCATATTAACTCCTTGTGATTTTTAACTTTCCCTGAAGCTAATTACCTATGCCTCTTTCCCTACTTATTTCATTTTCTGTCCTAGGAGGCTAATTGGTAAGCCTGTCTTTACCTGTCGATAAGATTTACATAGGTAGAAGTAAAATTAAGAGCTGCTGAAATGTTAGCTTGTTCACACAAGAATAAATGCACTTCTAGTTCATACACCTAAGCGAAGTGAACACACATGTGATAGAATACAGTTTTTTTAGAAATGTATGCCACATGTTCTTAGATTCTGTTGCACTGCAAGTTCATTACTCCTACTCATAGCATTTAAAACATTACCAGCTAAAGAAAAACCCTCTAAGAATTCTCCCAGATGCCTCTCTAATGCAATAATACATTTACCATTATTTAAACTGTTTTTCAAAAGCAATGAGTTGTGGTGCATGCCTTTAATCCTAGAACTTTGTAGGCAGAGGCAGGCAGATCTCTGAATTTGAGAGGAGTTTGAACTAAGGAGAGAGTTCCAGGAAAGGCAGGACTACACAGAGAAACCCTTTCTCAAACAAAAACAACAACATAAAGACCCTTTCTTTCAAAGTCCCATTTACATCTTTGTTTCCTCAAAATATGTACAGAATCCTATCATCAAGCCATGTCAAATCTTGTCCTGTAACTATGATGAACACACACACACACGCACTTATACTGTGTGTCTTATTATGGCTCATAAAATTAGAGCAAAACCAAAGTGCCTGCTAAAATTATCAATCACTTCTTTAAATAAAACAATGTCATTTTCCTTTAAAATTATTTCATTTTCTGAGCAAATAGTTCTTTTCTTTAATGAAAAAAGCATCAAATGCACGTAACAAATAATACTGAATTAGAAGTTTGAAACACATTTTTTACTATCAAACAATATATTGAATTAATGTAAACTTGACAAATAAATAGTGCATTTTTTTTTTCCTGGAGCAAGAATCACTATGGCCATAGAAGATGTTTTATCTTTAATGGAAGAAAGTCAGCAGTAGTTAAAAATGTATATTACATAAATAACACAATTGCTTTTAAGAGGTGGTCTTCATTTGTAAATCATGTTTAGATGTTAATGCATAATTTAAAATTCTCTTGGATTTCCAAATAAGGTACAATAAACACCCACTTCTCTCCCTCTCCCTCCCACTGTCTCTCTCCTTCCCTTCTCCCTCTCTCCTAAATTAAAGGAAACTTCAAAGCTTCATGAAAAAAAAATGATTTCAAAACAAAAACATTAACATTAACTGCAGGAAAGACAGCAAGTTTTCTAATAAAGAATATACAGTAGCAGCTACTCAACAAGATGAAACCAATGTTAAAACAATAATTATTCTGTGGATGTCAGAATTTTAACTGGTTTTCTTTTTGCTTATTTTAGCTTTAAATGATATTTCACTCACATTCTTACTTAATGGTCTATTTGATTTATTATCTATTTTAATGGAGCAGATGGATTGTAACAAATAATGTTCATATGCACATGTTATTTTTATTAGTAAATTTAATGAAGAAAAATTCAAAGGTAATAAAATATTAAAATTAGTAGAATTGATGTGTTTCTTAATGAGACTTTGCGTTTTCTTTTGTTATACATCACCATACTACAGACTGCTCTTTGGAAATGAATGTAGATGAATAGCCAATAAACTTTAATCTACACATTATAGTATTTCTCTTTGTACATTGAGTTATTTGGGTACTCTCCTATTTCTTTTCCAAGATTAGGTTTATGCTTCATTGAATTAGGAACATCTCATATAGAGAGCCTTTTTCTTTTCCTTTAAACATTTGTAAAGTCAAATAGGTTCTGAATAGTCTGCTATCTACATGACAGTTATTATTTGTTCCTGTTATCCCAAGCCAATCAAATTGTCATCTTTGCATTAAAGCTGAGTTTTGCTCAGAACTCTTTAAACCCCTACTTGTAAGTTCAATAAAAGTTGGAAAAGCTATGAAATGACTTTTGACTGCTGAATCAGTGCCAGGAAAGCCAATTAATCTGATTATATCCCATGGAAAGTTACAAAGACTGAGATAAATACTTTGGAATAGTTAACATAATGAACCTCTCAAGATACAAGATAAATGATTGAAACAATTAGATAGATTTTATTTTCTGTCTTTTCAAGCCAACTGCTTTTATAACCTAATCACATATCCCTACTGATGAGAATATTTTCTGTATGGAAAAATGAATTGTTGGAAGAGAAAAGGTCACATCTAGTTCAGAAAAATCATTTTGAAAGCTTTTCTCTGGTATTTATTTGTTCTGGGAAATGATTCTTCAGTGTACTCTGGGAGCTACCTGTCAATAGGTGCTCTTCTATTCTGTTTAACTGGCTTCCCTTCTTTATCTACCTGACTGATGGAAACAAATATTCATGCTTGTGAGGGCTACATAATATAGACATAGCAGAAGGAGTAATAGTGCCTACCAGGAAGTTCTCTGAGTCTCTCTCTCTCTGTCTTTCTCTGTCTCTCTGTCT
>NW_004949134.1:3686905-3696617 GCF_000317375.1 Microtus ochrogaster | reverse complement strand
CCTGGCTGTACTAGAACTCGATGAGTAGACCAGGCTGGCCTTGAATTTACAGAGATCCACCTGCCTCTGCCACCAAGTGTTAGGATTAAAGGTGTGCGCCACCACCAGGATCCGGCTCTATTTTTCATTTGTTTGTTTTTTGAGACAGGGTTTTTTTGTGTAGCTGTGACTGCCTTAGTACTCACTCTGTAGACCATACTGGCCTTGTATTCACTGAGATCTGCCTATCTCTACCTCCCAAGGGCTAAAATTAGAGGCCTACCCTGCCACTTCCTGACTATTTTTTTACACAATTTTTACCTTTTTACTTGGGCTGATATTTGACATAAAAGAAAAGAAAGATGTTTTTAACAGATTATTATTATTGTAGTAGATGCTGCTATTACCCTGTGATAAGACTGGTTCTGTTTGCCTAATATTCTATTTGTTTTAATTTTCTTCTAACAATCACACCAATGGGTATAGGGCCTTATACATTTTTAACCTTCTCACAGTGTAGAATTGAAATATGCTTCAAATAATAAAATATGTAGTTTTTCCTTTCAAATTGCCTCATAAAACATGTAATACTTCTTGAATACTCACTTTACAGATACTTAAAGAGTTCAATATTACTTAATTTGGGATTATATTTCTTTGTTGCATATCATACTCATTTGAAGATAATAAGGCTACTCAAGATAACTATAAAACAGTGATTTTTAATAGGCTTATTTCTCTATTGTAACATACATGCAAAACATTGAAAAATTTTGAGGAAGAGCTAGGGATATAGCTCAGTAGTTGAACACTTTCCTTAAATGCAAAGTCCCGGGGTCCCCCCCCCACACACTACCAAATAATCACATTAGGAAAACCATGGAAAGTTAAAAGTTCTAGACATTTAGAACAGATATCAAACCAACATGTAGTCCTTCTTTTCCACATAATATTTTAATGTTGGAATTATCGCAAAAACAAATGAACCAGTTTTTGTATTTGTTTAGTTCTAGCCACTGCGTTGAGGACCCAACTGAAGTTAAGATAGCTTCTTTAGAAACAGGAGGAAGAAAAACTTTAATCATTAGGATGAATTTACTCAGTGTTGGAACCAGAAATGTCCCCTGATAATTTATCTCTGAATACAATGTCTTCTGACTCACAGGTTCTCCGACTTCTCAAAACAGTGTGGGTAGTAGTAGATCACATGTTCCAATACATGAAATTGGGGGGACATTTCATATCCAAATAATGATATTATAGAATAAGAAAAATTAATGCAAAATATTCTGCTAAATTCTCCCCCAAATCTCAATTCTTTACAAAAAGTAATTGTATTAGTAACTGACTAAATACCTATTTCTCATTTGGAAAAAAAAAAAGTTATGTCTTCAAAACTTTAAGGTAAATATTTAAAATTTTGTGGAAACATGACATACTATTAATGCATTATACATGGTATTGTTTTAATAGTGCATGTTTATAGTAAAAGAAAGCTGTGTTAATTGCTGCAAATACAAAGTTGTGTGAACAAAACATTTATATTTTTGAAAATATCGATCAATCTGCAATGGAACAAATTTTGTTTTTCAAAGAAGGGGTGAATAATTGAGAAAATAGAAAACTAATTAATTTAATACCATTGTTCATTTTAGGAATGAGCTTGTGTGTATACATTAACTATAAAATTTATTATAAATATACAATAAATTTTGATTTAATGACATTTTGCATAATATTTAAATAATTATTTTTTTGCACACTGGGTGGACAATTTATATTCAAATGATGATGTTATAGAATAAAATATTCAATGCAAAATATTCTCCTATATTCTCTTCCAAATCTCAGTTCTTTATAAAAATTGTATTAATAACTGACTAAATACTTATACAAAACACTAAGCAAAGTTTAGATTGATTAAAGCATCTTGTCCCAAATCTAAAGTTACCTAAATTTTTCAGGTAATTGAAAGATAAGTCAGTTTAGACGTTGTGTATTGCCATAAAATGCTGATCTCAAATGGATACTGGTGATTGTTTCTCCAACTGCCTTTCCCTGTTGAACAGGAAAAGAGATCTGATTGATTTTCTCTTGGCTTTCCTACTTGATAACGATTGAAAATAGGTGGGAAGCTAATGAAGTTACAGATGCTTTCAGCTTGTCATTCTAAGTACACACTGAAGGGGCTGAACAGCTCAGAGGAACACATCTTGCATCTGTAATGGCTAGTCTCTTGAAAAGTATATAAACACTTGATTAGTTATGAGGCACCAATTGACCTTTATTTACACTCATTGAGCATTAAAGAACATTAATTACAAACTTCTGAAAAGCATCTGTTTAGTATATTTCATCTTCTCATTATATCTCAGGAACTATGGTAATTGAGTTGAATAACACGTCTAGAGAAATCAGTGCACCAGTTTAGCATGAGAAAAGAAAATAAATGAACAGAATTGAATTGAGAGGCAAAAATCTGATACGTGTGTTATAGGTTTGGTGTTTGTTAAAAATATTGCTCTTAGCCATCAGTAGAAAAATATATGTTTACTTAAAAAATGAGCCAATCTGATATTACCTTTCAGAAAATAAAATACATTGATGTGGTTCTATGTCTTCTACATTCATAAAAACAGAATTCTAAAAAAATTAAATATTTAAAGAAAATTGAAATGTTAAAATAAAAGGACAACTAATAAGATATTGAACTAGGAATAAATTCTTTAAACAAGACAAAAGTTTCAAAACAAAGAAAATCAAATAAAATTTCACGACACTCAATCTGCTTATTTATATGAAAAATAACAGCATTCATTCATAACTCAAATAAAATATTATAGGCTATTTTATCAAAACATTTACTTAATCTTTTTGATAACTTACATTGAAAATAAGTTTTTTGCCCATCAATATTAAAAATTGGAATCTTTGTGTACTCATATCAGATATACTATATGGAATATGTAACTTAGTACAACTCCTTAAACATATTGCTGAATTTAGAAAATATATTGCATGAATAGTGAACTGAATAACTATAGTAAAAATAAAAAATACGCAGAAAACCCTAATATTACTTATAGTCAGTGTTACAACTTCATATAAGAACACAATATTTCATAAATTGTATATGAAATGACATCTGAAATAATCATCTAAATTCACAGTTATATTGCAGCATTTAATTCAAGTGGAACAGATAAATAAAAATGGATAAATAGAGAAATATGTTGAATTGGAGGGTGCTGGGATAATAAGGGGCAGA
The DNA here is from genome assembly GCF_000317375.1 of Microtus ochrogaster. NCBI lineage: Eukaryota > Metazoa > Chordata > Mammalia > Rodentia > Cricetidae > Microtus > Microtus ochrogaster. Next base: position 3,693,370 of record NW_004949134.1, on the reverse strand, counting down.
AAAATTACATGAGTTTTTTAGGAAAAGTCCCCTTTAGAGACAGAAATGACAGAATGAATATGTCTTTAAATGGAGATTTATTAAATTGGCTCACACTATACTGATGGAAAGTCTGAGAACCCAGTAGTTACTCAGTTCATGAGGTTATATGCCTTAATAGTACCAATCTGGTGGTGAAGTACTGTAGGATCTCTGCATAGTCATTGTTCTTCAGTCCTTATTTGAACATTAAACTAGCTGAGTTCTCTGTCAGGGAAGGATAACAGTAGCAACAGCACTAATAGACTAGATGTATGCATCAGCAAGGAAAAAGGTGGGCAGGTCAAAGCAGCACTATTTTCTCTAAGGCTTCCTTATATATGAGCTGAGTACAGTAAGTGATGCTGACAGTGATTGAGGGTCTTCCTTCCTTAGTCAGTTCTTCCATTACATACCCTCACAATCTTTGCCAGTTGAGTTCTAGTTGATTACAAATTCAATCAACTTATCAATCAAGATGAATCATCACGACTAGGTTGCTAGAAATAAAAAAAACGTTAAGATATTAAACTAAATGTTTCTAGAAAATGAAAAAAAATCAAACTATAAAGATATCAAGAAGCACATTCCAGGCATACAGTACAAGGCCCTGAATTAGGACCATAATATGTTGGCATACTCAGGGGAAAAAAGGAAACACTTCTGGGTGGTTGGATCACCTGGGCCACCCGTTTTCATGGGTGTCTGGTCCCCTTGTTCTGAAAACACACAAAGGTAATACACACATCTGCATCATCACAAATGTGGACTGTGTGATGTACACAAGCCAACCAAAGATGAGTTTTTGTTTTATGTTAGAGCGGGTAAAATATATGTCACCTGACTTGTAGTTTTTCTAGATTTCTTTCTTTTTATGCTGGGATTTTCAGGAGGTCTCCCTTTTCAAATCAGATGTCTATCAACCATGAATGAATCCACAGCTTTCCATTTTCTGATTTCTGTTTTAATATTGACACATTTAATATTTAGGGTAGTTTAATTTACCAGTTCCCACTTAACAATCCTTTGTCTCTGAGCAGTTGTTGCTTGTTCATCAGCATTCAAAAAATTCAAAAGAGTCCGGGTCGAAAAGCCAGAGGCTAGTGGAGAAGTTGCTGGCTCTGGTGCTTGCTTCTTCAGGGCATGTGGAGCAGCGGGAGCACCCCGCGGGGCGGGAGGTCGCAAGATGGACACCCCTCTGCTCTCGGATTCGGAGTCAGAGGAGTCCCTGGTCTCAGATCAGTAGTTGCAGGATACATTTTCCCGCGGACTCCTGAAGTCAGGCCTCAATGTTGTGCTCCAGAAGCTGAAGAAGGCGGTGAATGATGTGAATCGTCTGAAACAGTGTTTGGCCGAATTCAAACGGGATCTGGAGTGGGTTGAAAGGCTCGATGTGACCCTGGGTCCAGTGCCGGAAGTAAATGAAACTCAGCCAACACCCGAGAACAAGGACCAGAAGAAAGGTGTTAATCCAGAAGACGACTTCCAAAGGGAGATAAGTTTCTACCGCCAGGCCCAGGTTGCAGTGCTGAGTGTTACCGCGGCTCCATCAGTTCCACGTCCCCACCAAGTAGCCCACTGATTATTTTGCGGAAATGTCCAAGTCAGATCAGCAGATGCAAAAGATTCGACAGACGCTGCAGACTAAGCAGGATGCCATGGAGAAATGTGAAAAGGCCAAGCAACTTGGAGCGCTTAGGAAATACGGAAAGAAGGTACAGACTGAGGTCCTCCAGAAGAGACAGCAGGAGAAAAAAACCACATGATGAATGCTATCAAGAAATACCAGAAAGGCTTCTCTGATAAGCTGGATTTCCTTGAGGGGGATCAGAAGCCTGCTGAACGCAGTACAAAGGTCAAAGCCAAGAGCCAGCAGATGAGTAAAGGGCCCAGTGCCAAACGATGGTACAAAAACCAGAAGTTTGGTTTTGGGGGAAAGAAGAAAGGCTCCAAATGGAACACTCGTGAAAGCTACAACGATGTCTCCAGCTTCTTAGCCAAGGTGGCTCATGGCAAGGGCCCCAGGAAGCCTGGGAAAAAAGGGGGCAAATAAGCGCCCAGGAAAACGAACAAGACAGAAAATGAAGAGCAAAGCCTGCTGAGCAGTATCGTTCTAAAGAACCAAGGAAAAGGGCGAATGTACAGACTACAAAACACTCAGAACTTTAGTCTTTCTTTTTGTAGAATGTTTTAAAATAAATTAAACTTATGCAAGATACTCGGGTCAAAAACAGAGACTAAAAGATTGAGAAGTTTGCATATTAAATAATATTGCTGACTATTAAAAAAATTCAAAATTAAGACAACATACAGGATCCAGACTCCCTGTGTATTTCCCATCTCTACATAGTTTATTCTTTTTTATCATTTAGCAGCTATTTAGTTTTTATGGCTGTTAATGCCCGTTTACTTTTCTTTCTTAAGCCTATGCACATTTCAAAACACACGGTTACCTATTTAGACTTTTTTTGTTTTTTCCATCTGAATCTGTCTTTTCTGTGGCTCTCTAGCCTTTTCTGTCTGCAGAAGACAGAAAACCTTAAACCATGGCTTTGTCTTTTTGCTCTGCCCTCTCTCTTTGGTCTGAGAGCCTAGCCTTAAGCTCACAGGCCCTGTCTGGAGATGTGTTTGACTGGAAATGCATTCAGTCACCCCAGATCTGAGAAGCTGGTGCCTGTGCTGTGACAGGAGTTTTTACGTATCTTGTTTTTTCTACATATTGTACCGGCTTTTTTCCCCGTCAGTTATTGTAGACCCTATGTGGAAATTTGGGCCTCGTGTTGGAACACCAAATATACCAGGCTTTCTTTTGGGTCACCAACCAGCTCCTTAATCAGACTTATAATTAGTTATAAATGCTCAGCCTTAGTTTATGCTCATTTCTGGCTAGCTTTTTTTGTTTGTTGCTTTAACTTAAATTAACCTGTTTCTCTTCATCTACATTTGCCTTGGCACTTTTCACATTTCTTTCTGTATGCCCCTACTCTGTCTGCTGGCTGGCAGTTCACTGGCTGACCCAGGGTCTCTCTCTCTCTCTCTCTCTCTCTCTCTCTCTCTCTCTCTCTCTCTCTCTCCCTCGTTCTTTCTTTTCTTGTTTTCTTTTTTTCTCAAGACGAGTTTTCTCCTCCTACTTATTCTTTTTGCCTGCCAACCCCACCTATCCTGTCTCTGCCTTGCTATTGGCCATTCAGCTCTTTATTAGACCAATCAGGTACCTTAGGGAGACAAGATGAAACAAATGCAATACGTTTTTACATAATTAAACACACACTCTTACTTCATTAAACAAATGCAGCAGAAACAAATATAAAATACTATCATACAGTTAAATTAATATTCCACATAAACAAACATAACACATCTTTGCCTAGTTAAAGTAATATTCCACAAGCCGGTTTACTGTATGAATCACTGTGTTACAGTGTAGCTTATATGATGAAAATTTCCCCTTCTTCCTTTTTCCCCTTTTGTTCTCTTAAATGTTATTTTGTCTTATTAGGAGGAAGGAGATGGGTAGGATCAGGAGTTATAATGTGAAAGACACAATCAAGAAAGTTTTAAAAGTTTAAAAAGATAAAAATGACACATACAGCTCAAAAAAAGCTTTGAGGAAAATGAACCTCCAATTACTTGTGTGTGCATGTGAATGTGTGTGTGTGTGTGTGTGTGTGTGTGTGTGTGACTTGATTTAAAGCTATGACATGCAAAGAATCTAGATAATTTTGCTTTTTGAATAACAAAACAGAGTATTTCACTGCATATGTTTCACTGGGTTGGAACAAAGTTTCCAACTATGCTTCTAAAGGATGCTTCTGTTTACTTTTCAAACACAACATGCATATTTTCCCTTTTTATTCACAAGTGAAATAGTTTTGACATTTTTCCCCTTTGATGTGGAAGATACAAGAAAATAGAAAATATTTAGTTTTTCTGCTATGGAATTTCTGGTCCTAGGACAATGAGAACAGGATCAGAATAATTAACCAATTTAGAAAGCTTCCATATCACTAATTTGGAGATATGTTTATAGAATTTCTGTGCAGTATCATTAAGTTTTTCTTTCAAAAATACCCAAAATGAATTTGCTTTTTAATATAAATTTACTACTTTTTCTCTGTTGCCATTTTCTTCTCTTTCCATCGGTGAACCCACTTAATTAGCTGAATTATTTCCTTTTATTTTCTCTCATTCAGATCACATTCTGTGAGCAAGTCAAACCCATTTAATCATCAGAATAGCATTGTGAATGAGGTGAAATAGTTATTTCAGCTGGAAGATGTTAATTATGATTTTATTTCAAAGATATTGATAAAATAGTAAAATTTACATTTGCTATTCTTCTCAAAAGTAATAAGGACTTTCATGATTCATTTCTACTTAAATCAGGTTTTTTTCTTTGAAAGGTATTTTAAAATATTCAAATGCTGCTTCTAACATCTACCAAACTGCTCATATTATTTTTGAAAATTAGTATTAATACTTAATCTACAGATGAGTTTCTGTCATTATGACTAAATTTGACTATTTAAAATTCATAACTTCTACTCACCATGCACATATGCACCAAGCAGTGCCATTTGTATTATCCAGGATACACTTATCAAATATTGAATCAAAGCCTTCTCTTCTCCTAAATTACTTCAATTTAACACTCTCAGACGTCTGAAATATTAGATACCAACTAAAGCCAAAATGTCATAGTTTTCTCTGTAAATGATCGCTTGCATGTTATATTATGATTACCCATAGTTCTGAAGCCAGTATCAAGTATGTCTACACTTGTCAATAAACTTCTGATCACAAATTAAATGGCAGTTTTGTACCACTTGTTATAGATATGACAATGCTTCTATACACACATCAATTCATTTAATTGTTTATATAGCAAGGTAAACATGTAATGTTATTTTCTGTATATTTCTTCCTTTCTCTCTCATGGTCACTCCCTCCCTTATCCGTCTGTCTGACACACACACACACACACAAAACATATCAATACAAAAATGATAATAACAACAACAACAACAATAATAATAATAATAATAATAATAATAATAGTAACAACAATAAACAGGCCAGGAGTGGTGATATGCATCTTTAATCCCAGCAGTCAGAATGTAAATGCCGGAAGATCTCTGCGAGTCTGAGGTTAGCCTGGTATATACAGAGAGTTCTGGGTCAGCCAATACTACACAGTGAAAGCCTATTTCAAAAAATAATAAATAGAATAAAATATTTTTATTTATAAAGTAAATAAATATCCTGGATTGTCTAAGACTCATATTTTTTCTGTGATAAAATTTTCAGCCTTAAATTTTGGTTCCAAATAATCTTGGGTTTATTGTTGCCTTAAATAATTTAATGATTGAAAAGAAATCAAAATAATCTATGATATTTAGCAAGTACAGTTTTAGTTATCAATAATCAATATGACTATGCTAATTATTTTTCTTTTACTTTGATCACCAAATATTCTGACAATCAAAACTTTGACCATAAAAGCTAATCGAAGAAAGAATTTATTTTGAATTATAGTCCTAGTGGGCTAATATTCCATCTTGGTTGGAAAACTTGACAAAAAGTGGTAGGCACGGAGGCAGGAGCAGAAAGATGAAAGATCACATGTCAGTCTCTAGCAGGAAGCAGAGATTGTAAAGTGAAAGTAGATTGGGCTATATAATCTCAAAGCCTGCCCTCAGTGACATTTCTTCCAGCAAAACTGACCACGTACATCGCCCCAAACAGCACCACCAAATGAGAGCCTAGTTCAAATACCTGAGATTATGAGGACTATTTCTCACTCATATCACTACAATGAGAAATAAATCTCACAGCTTTAAAAATTAGTAGCTATATTTTTTTACATATAATTGCTGCATCAGTGATTGGTACTCAACTCTCTGAACATTTCTGCTCTTCATGGCAACACTTGCTAATGGAACTGATAGCAGCTACTCTTAGTCATAAACCTGGTGGCAGATGTTACCTGTGAGCCAGTATTAGCTACTGTCTGAGTTGGTGGGGATGGCAGAGACTTTAAATGTTGTAAAATAGTCTGGAATACTTATTTTTCTATGTTTACACATTTCCTAAAAGTAATAACACTGCACTCTCATATTTTCTAATCAATTCATTCTTCCACTTTCCAAGGATTTCATTGTTTTCTACTATTTTGATTGGTGATTTTGTTATTAATTGGGACTCCAGCTAGAATTATCTGTGAAGGAAACATAAATTGAGAAAATGTAGGCGGCAGGGGGCGGAGGGGGACGCCAGGGCGACTGGCGTTCTGCGCGCCTCGGCTTAGAGGCTGTGTGGAGGCCGCCCAGCGGCCCGGAGGACTCAGCCGCACCCGGGCAAGTCCGGCGTGGTTGAGACCCGGGCGCCTCGCGCACCCGAGAGCCGAACGAGAGGGATCCTGGCCATCAGGGCATCCGGGGAGTAACC
>NW_004949134.1:3684766-3685285 GCF_000317375.1 Microtus ochrogaster | reverse complement strand
AGTGATAGCTATCACATCATTCTGAAGTAGGAGGAGCATTCCACATTTGCTGGCTGCTGCTTCCTTCCTCTTGACGACTGCCCTTTGAAGGGGACATGATCAGACATTGAAGGTCTTCTGGAACCCAGCTTATGTGAATGTTGGGCAGGGGCATGCTGGATGACCAGGCCCTAAAGTGGAATTCCAACCCCCGGTATTGGCCCAAGCAGTATGGCACCCTCAGATCCTGCCAGACATGGAGTTGAGCAGCAATCTGCTTAGTTCTGGTCCTTTTTGGATACCAATATCCAACAAGGGTGTAGAGGGCAGGGGAATGGCGTGACGTTTAATGGAAAGAGTTTAATCTTGTGATAGAGTTCTTATCATTTTTCTTTTTTGTTTTGTTTTGTTTTGTTTTCATTTTGTTTTGTTTTTTGAGACAGGATTCCTCTGTATAACAGCTCTTTGTCCTGGAACTTTCTCTGTAGACCAAGCTGGCCTCAAACTCACAGAGATCTGCCTGCCTGAGTGTTAGGATTT
>NW_004949134.1:3663816-3682246 GCF_000317375.1 Microtus ochrogaster | reverse complement strand
TATTCCGTTATTGACCTTTTCAGTTAAATGAGAAATTTGTTAGCTTTTCCATTGTAAAAGTCATATTTACAATTATTATAAATTTGGATAATAAGATTATAACTTTTTCTTTTCAAAAAAAAAAAGAAAATGTATACATCAGATTTACCTGTGGGCATGTCTGGGGAAGATTGTCTTTCTTGTTAATTGATCTAAGGGGTTCCAGTCCACTATTCTGTAATTTGTTTGTCCATATATGTTTAAAAAGCTAACTTAGTGATGCAAAGATGACTTAGGGATTAAGAACACTTAGCGCTCTTCCAGAGGACCTAGGTTTGATTCCTAGCACCCACATGAAAGCTACCAACGCTTGTAATTTCAGCTATATTCCTTATCCAAATAATAAACAAGGAAAATATGTTATATAAATATGTTAAATTATTAGTTAAAATTTAATTAATAAATATTGCAATTTTTGGAGCTTGAGAAATGGCTCAGTGTTTAAAAACACTGGGTCTCTTCCAGAGGAGCAGGGTTTGGTTACCAGCACACATATGTTGCCTCACAACTGTTAGCAGCTTCAGTTCTGGGAGATATGACACTTTTTTGGTCCTCTTCGGGAACCAGGAATGCACCTTGTTCATAGGCATACATGCAGGCTAACCACTCATACACATAAACATAAATTTTAAAAAACTCCATATATTAAATCAGCACTCTCTTTCTGAGAGAAATTTTGTATTCTGACCTTGTGAAATTCAAATGACAGTTTCAATTTGCCATTGCCGTTTTGAGAAGCTTATTCTGTGGATCACTGATTTCTAGGAGGAATTAATATTTGACTTATCTTCAAGGTTCCTAAATACTATGGAATTAATACAAATGTGACTAAAACTCAGACTAGAAAGGTAATATTAACACTTGCCTGGATCACTCATGGATTATTTTCTCTTGTATCAATCAATGCCAGTTTGGCTTATTTCTCTTTTTGCTTCAGTTCTTGTTCTTTCTGACGATACCTTTCAGACTAGACTGTGTTTTCTATAAATATCATCACTGCTTACTTAAAACAGTGAATTTCTTGTTTTGTAAAATAGTGTAGATATAGTGGGATGTTATAGCATATCTAAGGTTCACAAAGTACTGTATTAAATTTCAGCTTTATTATTGCTTTTCTGTGTGCATTTGAAAACTTCCTGAATTTTCTGATTGTCAGTTTGAAATAGAATTTGTTTGCATTTACCTCATAAGGAACTATTACAAGTCTTAAAATAATGCATGTTTATATATTCATATAGCACAGTGCATCGAATGCAATAGACACATAAATGACAGAGATAAATTTCCTATCTGTTATGATTTCCTTACCTTGCCTTTCCTATTGGCATATAGAACACTTGTGCTGTAAATTTTAGTTGATCACCCTAAGGTCATTTGGCTTTAGAAATCTTTCATTACATTGGAAAATATATGTCTTCTTTGTTTTCTTTTTAGTATCTATCTATATTAATTTATCTCCATGTACCTAATGACTGTTTTGGGTTAAAATATGAATATTTCAATTGACTGTTGCAAAGTACAGAGAAATAACTAGAATTATACATTATTTTTAAGCTAGGAGATACATTCTAAATATTAAAAAAGGATTTTCTTACTTTTGCTAGGGGAACTAATCTTATAATTTTAGGGGCACTGTATAACATGGAGAGATAATTCTGCTATTGTTAGTCTTACTGGGGAACTACAAAATATTTCTAATGAATTTTTATAATACAAACATGTAAGATTCTAGTTCCATAAATGACTCAATTTTGAATTCTCCAATTTCACATGATAAAATTATATCTAGCTACATTTCATAAACCAAAGCATTACATGTTTTAAATTTACTTTTACAACTATATATTCTAAACAAAGAGATCTTTGGAAATTAAGTTCTGTAAAATTCATTCATATTGTGGAAGACAAATGACAAATGTGTATGTGACCTGAAGATTTATATCTGAAGATCATCTTCCGGTCCTCACAGAAAACATTGTTAGGTAACCAAACCAAAACCAAAATTGATTCTGCCGTATTCCAGAAACTTGCTTCAGAATATAGACTGAGATAAAAGTGGTTTTGCTTCAAATTATTCTTCGAAAAATTAATAGGAGATTGGGAGAGATACCAATTATGATTAAGGCTTAAACAAGAGTCCAATTTCAAGCAAAGGTGAACAAAGGATAACAGACACTAAACATTCTGGAAAAGATTCAGAAATAATGATGATTCTTGAAAGTTGGCTACTCCATGATGACTCATGATGACTGTGGTATTTTATAAGTCCAATACATATAAGTTACTTGTTGTCTGCAGTTTCTCTCTTGCCCAGTCCTTGTTCTGCCCAGTTCCTGCAGTCATTAAGTCCCAAAGTAATAGCACAGAGGTCTACATTAACTACAAACTGATTGGCCCATTAGCTCAGGCTTCTTATTAACTCTTATAATGTACATTAACCCATTATTATTGTCTATGCTAGCCACATGGATCGGGACCTTTTTCAGCAAGGCAGGTCACATCTTCCTTTTTGGGTGGCTGGGTCATGACTGCAGAGGGAGCTTCCCTCTTCCCAGAATTTTCCTGTTCTCATTGACCCAACTCTACTTCCTGTCTGATTGTCCTGCCTATACTTCCTGCCTAGCTACTGGCCAATCAGCGTTTATTTAAAACATAATTGACAGAATATAGACAATTGTCTCACACCACTTCCTTTGCTCTTTTTTTTTTTTTAAAGAAGAACATCCATAGTCCATTTTTTTGGAAATGTAGGTGTAGTTTTCCAGGCTATTTCCTGCTGGTTGGGTGATAATCTTATGTGGACCTAAAGAAAATTTAGAATTATGGTCAAGTCCTAACTGGAGTATCTTGTGAGTCTTGATCATCTCAGGCAGCAGTCTTAAATCTGTTCTGGATGTAGAACTCAGACATCCAGACCATCTGTTCATATAAGAGATATCTCAGGTGGTCTTCCTTGATCAAACCTGATTTTTCTTAACTCAGAAGGAATCCACAGCCTCTCATTTCCTGTAGAAAAAAAAGTCTCTTCTCCAAAGTAACATACCTTTTGACTTTAATTTTGAGGTCAAGGTATTTTCAAAATACATATCTTGGATTAATTTGCAGCATTTATAAGCAAATAACCTTTTGGCAGCTGTTGCTCCTTCATCAGCTTTCAAACAATTCAAAGAGAGCATAATAACATATAGTATCAAGATTCTCTGTGTATTTTCCATCTTTATGAGGCTTTATTTTGAACTCTATTTCTCTTATTTTTAATTTTTGGCTTTTTGAGACAGGATTTCTGTGTCTTTGTCCTGGAACGCACTCTGTAGACTAGGCTAGAACTCACAGAGATCCACGTGTCTCTGCTTCCCAAGTACTGGGATTAAAGGTGTGTGCTGCCATACCTTGAATTCACAGAAGGCTAAACTGGCCTTGCCCTGTAGTCAGACTAATAATTACCTTAAATATCACCATAGAATCTTCATCCAACAACAGATAGAAGCAGTGGCAAATTGTGATAAAATTATGTGGTAGTATTCGGTGACAAGAATGAGTTGGTATTAAGTTCGTATCAATTAGTTCTTATTCTGCACTCAGTAATTTTAAAATCTGGATAGACAATTGTTACTTCTACTTCTTTTTTTTTATTAAAAATTTTATTAAAAATTTCCACCTCCTCCCCTCCTCCTTTTCCCTCCCCTTCCTCCCTCCCCCTCCTTCTCTAGTCCAAAGAGCAGTCAGGTTTCCCTGCCCTGTGGGAAGTCCAAGGTCTCCTCCCTCCATCCAAGTCTAGGAAGGTGAGCTTCCAAACAGACTAGGTTCTCACAAACCAGTACATGCTGTAGGATCAAAACCCATTGCCACTGTCCTTGGCTTCTCAGTCAGCCCTCATTGACCGTGGCCACATTCAGAGAGTCTGGTTTGATCACATGCTCCATCAGTCCCAATCCAGCTGGCCTTGGTGAGCTCCCATTAGATCAGCACCGTCTCAGTGGGTGGGCACACCCCTTGCGGTCCTGACATCCCTGCTCATGTTCTCCTTCCTTCTGCTCCTCATTTGGACCTTGGGAGCTCAGTCCAGTGCTCCAATGTGGGTCTCTGTCTCTATCTCCATCCATCACCAGATGAAGGTTTTATGGTAATATGCAAGATATTCATCAGTATGGCTATAGGATAGGGCAATTTCAGCTTCCCTCTCCTCAGCTGTCCAAGGAACTAGCTGGGGACATCTCCTTGGACACCTGGAAACCCCTCTAGAATCAACCTCTTGCCAACCCTAAAATGGCTCCCTTAATTAAGATATAAAATTCCTGTTTCCATATCTACCCTTCCTCCATCCCAACCATCGCATTCCCCCAAGCTCTCCCCATCCTCCCCTTCTCACTTTTCTCTCCCAATCTCCCCTTACCCCCACTCCACCCCCACCCCAAAGCTAAAATCAAAAACACCAATGATTGCCTTTGCTGGAGAGGATGTGGTGTAAGGGGTACACTCATCCATAGCTGGTGGGAATGCAAACTTGTGCAACCACTTTGGAAATCAGTGTAGCGGTTTCTCAGGAAATTCAGGATCAACCTACCCCAGGATCCAGCAATACCACTCTTGGGAATATACCCAAGAGATGCCCTATCATACTACAAAAGCATTTGTTCAACTATGTTCATAGCAGCATTATTTGTAATAGCCAGAACCTGGAAACAACCTAGATGCCCCTCAATGGAAGAATGGACAAAGAAAGTGTGGAATATATATGCACTAGAGTACTACTCAGCAGTAAAAAACAACGACATGTTGAATTTTGCATGCAAATGGATGGAAATAGAAAACTCTGTCCTGAGTTAGGTAACCCAGTCCCAGAAAAATGAATATGGTATGTACTCACTCATTAGTGGATTCTAGCCATAAATAAAGGACATTGAGCCTATAATTTGTGATCCTAGAGAAGCTAAATAAGAAGGTGAACTCGAAGAAAAACATGTAGTTATCCTCCTGGATAACAAAAGTAAACATGATTGCAGATTGTTCCTTCTTTAGTGTGTATGGTTCTTTTTAATTACAGTTATTTGATTTTAGTATTACTATCTCACTGGTGACCTTATGCTTTGTTAAATTTTTATCTTCCTTTTACATGATTTTAAAACTAAGAAGTAGCCATTTCTGGCTTATTTTAACATCCAAATGAACACATAGCAGATTTAATCCTCCTTTTCCCTACAAGAAGTGAAAATGAAAACAAATAAATGTTTGTAAAAAGCATAATCCAGAGATGGCTCAACGTTTCATTGAAAACTTTTTAGCAGAAGGCTGGAAAATGGTTTAGTGTCTAAGAGCATGTACTGTTCTTGCAGAGGACTACAGCTTTTTCCCCAGCACCTATGTAGCAGCTTACAACCTTTTATAACTCCAGTCCCAAGGGATCCATAATCTCTTCTGACCTCCCCAGGTTCCCGTATGCATGTGGTACACACATACACACTCCCCCACACACACACCTTTTCATAAATTAAATAAATATTAAGAAAGAATTTGTAGAAATACAGTATAATATAATAATGAAAGTTTTATGTAGAACAAATAGATGAACTAAATGAAAGGTATGCAAAATGTTGGAAATGAAGAGAAATCGTTTCTATTTTCAAATGGTATGATTTTTTTAAAACTTTCTTCTTCTTTTCTAAATATGTCCATGTTTGTGTGTGTACATTTTATTTTACATACACATGCAGAAGAAAATGTGTATTGTTCCTCAGGAGCCATCATCTTGTATTTTGAGACAAGCACTCTCAATGACAAAAGCCTTATTGTTTATACTAGGCTAGCTGGCTGCAGGCCTCAGTGTTTCTAAGGGAGCTTCACCGCCTTTGCATGACTTCTGACACACCTGAAGCTCTTAAGTTACTGGGTACGGCAAGCAGTACAAGATAAAGGCTAAAGTGGTGGGGTGTGCTGCTTTCCTTCAGGAATCTGTCTCTGCCACCCCAGTGCTGTGCCCACAAGCTTGTACTACTACTTCTGATCTTTTTTTACTATGGGTTCTAGGGGATCAAACTCAGCCCTCAGGCTTATGTGGCATGCTCTTTATGACTAAGCTATTGCCCCAGCTTGAATGGCATTATCTTATATAACGAGTACACTAAGGAATGCAACAAACACTGACTCAATATAATTCTATAAATTACAGAATAATGTTCAATTTTTAAAAATAAGTTGGGATTCTATTCATTAAAAAGGAACAAGCAAAGAAATAATTTAAGAAGTGAACTTATGGTAGAGCTGGCGAAGTGCTTTGGCGGAGGCAGCTCGGAGGAAGGAGGTCAGTTCAGCGGCAACGACAGAATCCTGAGTCCAGGCGGGATGACCGACGGAGGGAGGCGGCATGTCGGTGGTGGGGCTAAAGAAACAATGGCAATGGGTTTTTGATCCTACTGCACGTACTGGCTTTGAGGGAGCTTAGGCAGTTTGGATGCTCACCTTACTAGACCTGGATGGAGGTGGATGGTCCTTGGACTTCTCACAGGGCAGGGAACCCTGATAGCTCTTTGGGCTGACGAGGGAGGGGGACTTGATTGGGGGGGAGATGGGAGGCGGTGGCGGGGAGGAGGCAGAAATCTTTACTAAATAATAAAAAAAAAGAAACAGTTCTACAAGGTGAGCCAGCTGGTCAGCGAGAAGGTTGGCGATGACTTCAAAGAGATGGAGAAGAAGGTGGATGTTACCAGCAAGGCCGTGGCAGAGGTGCTGGTCAGAACAATCGAGTACCTGCAGCCCAACCCATCCTCATAGGCTAAGCTGACAATGCTGAACACTATATCGAAGATCTGGGGCCAAGTGAAGAACCCTGGCTACCCACAGTCAGAGGGGCTGGTGGGCGAATGCATGGTCCGCCACGGCAAGGAACTGGGCAGAGAGTCCAATTTTGGTGATGCCCTGCTGGATGCAAGTAAGTCCATGAAGCGCCTGGCTGAGGTGAAGGACTCACTGGACATCAAAGTCAAACAGAATTTCATCGACCCACTGCGGAATCTGTGTGACAAGAATCTGAAGGAGATCCAGCACCACATGAAGAAACTGGAGGGCCGCCGCCTGGACTTTGACTACAAGAAGAAACGACAGGGCAAGATTCCTGATGAGGAGCTGCAGCAGGCCCTGGAGAAGTTTGAGAAGTCCAAGGAGGTGGCAGAGACCAGCATGCACAACCTCCTGGAGACTGATATTGAGCAGGTGAGTCAGCTCTCAGCCGTGGTGGATGCCCAGCTGGACTACCATCGGCAGGCCGTGCAGATCCTGGAGGAGCTGGCAGACAAGCTGAAGAGTCGGGTGCAGGAAACCTCCTCACGCCCCAGGCAGGAGTTCAAGCCCCGGGTCACAGGAGCCCTTCGACCTTGGAGAGCCAGAGCAGCCCAATGTGGGATTCCTCTCCGCCCCAGCACCCAAGATCACAGCTTCCTTGTCATTGAGATCAGCAGACAAGCCCGCCAGGACCCCCAGCAGGAGTATGCCACCCCTGGACCAGCCAAGCTGCAAGGCACTATATGACTTTGAGCCTGAGAATGATGGTGAGCTGGGCTTCCGCGAGGGCGACCTCATCACACTCATCAACCAGATCGATGAGAACTGGTATGAGGGGATGCTGCACGGCCAGTCAGGGTTCTTCCCGCTCAGCTATTTGCAGGTGCTGGTGCCCCTGCCTCAGTGACCACGCCTGCACAAACTACCTGCACATTGTGGCAGCAGTCTAATGCCAAGGTGCTCTAGAAACACTAACGTTCCTCCAGGGGACCCGCCTCACTCTCCCAGCCAAGGGCCCCCATCCTAAGACTTGGGAAGGCCCACTCTGAGGTCCTATTGCCTTCCTGATGGTGGCAGCTCCCACCTGTTTCAAACCCTTTCAGCCCATTGCTGGCGATGGGCCCTGGCCCCTTCTCCAGGCTCCCCAGAAGCAGGTGGGCCCTTGGAGTCCCCATCCTTTAAGCTGAGGCTGGCCAGTACCCCAACTTAACACACAGAAATGCTTAGCACCAGCTATACATGCAGAAGTGCACACAGCACACATGTGCACACCTCCCACTGGACCACAGAACCAGCCTCAGCCCTGCCGAAGGCCAAGCACAAAGGCCCCAAAGAGAGGACATTCCCAGGTCCCTGGCACTTTCCTTTGAGACAGCTCCATTGGTACCTGTCCATGTGACCCTGCACCTGTAGGCTACCACAGGCAGCTGGCAGGTCCCTTCTTCGACCAGCAGACCTGCTGCAGCCCCAGCTCTGCATCATATTCTGCCAGGTTCCAGCAAGTGAGGCCTCCAGCCTGGGCTCAGTCACATTCCTCTCTACAGTGTTCCCACAACCTATGGCTCAACCCTGGCATGTGGGGCCACACTCCACATTTCCAGTGGGCAACAATGTCCCGCTCAAGCCTGGGCTGAAGTGAACTCTACTCCTGATTTTTTAAAAAGTATCAAATGTCTCTTTCTACAAAAAAAAACAAGTAAACTTATTTAAAATCTCCAAGGTCTATAAATGTAATCAAAAGACTTTCATTTCCATGTGATTGGATGATGTGGATAAACTGAAATGTTTGGAAACTTGCAGATGTGAATGAAAAATGCTGCTTGGAATTTAGAAAATAATTTGGTATTTTCTCGTACTATTAGACCTAAAGTTACCATTTGACCAAGTAATTATACTTTGAGGTGCGTAAACAGAAGGGATGTAGAGGGACAACCATGACTGCACTATTTATAATAGCTCCAAAGAGGAAACAATACTAATACCTGTACAATGATAAAATGTACTATTCAGGCTGTAAAGACGGCTTAGAGGTTCAATCCCTGTGGTGAACAAAAAACATTTGTAACTCTAGGGCAAAGGGATCCATTGTCATCTTCTGGCCTCCTTGGGTACCAGGTATTCATGTGGCATACAGACACACATGTAGACAAAACATCCACACACATAAAATAAAATCAAAATGTATTATTCAGTAACGAAGTAATAAATAAATATCATCACATTAATAACCTTTGGAAATGATGTGATATATAAAATAAGCCAGTTACAAATGTCACACACTATTATCACTATTATTTCATACATATAGGAAAATTGTATTTTAGAAATATGATTCTCAGCTGGGAAGAAGTGGTGCATGCCTTTAATCCCAGCACTCAGGAGGCAGAGACAGGTAGATCTCTGTGAGTTTGAGGACTCCCTGTTTACAGAGTGAGTTCCAAGACTGGTTCCAAAGATACAGAGAAACCCTGTCTCAGAAAAAAAAAGAAAGAAATATCATTTTTATGGATTGGAGCATAAGGATAAATAGAGAGTGTGTGATGATGAGTATGGAATTTATTATTGGGTAATAAAAGTGTTCTACACTTAGGTTTTGATGATTACACAATAATAAAATTAAACTTTCTGGAAATGTTGAATTATATATTTTAGTAGATAAATGTATGACAGTGAATTATGTATTATCCAATTTCCTACTATTTGCCTTAAGTTCCAAAATAAATATTTATAGTATTTATGTTTATTGAATACAATGAAAACAAGTTAGAGATGCAACTTAATGAATGGCTCATATAGCTTGTGAGTCATGGGACTCAAACTTGGGCCACTAGGCTTTATTTGCGAACACATTTAGTCTCTGAGCACTGACAACATATGTGTGTATTTCTAGTAGAACTCAGAACCTTATGCTTGCAAGGGATGCATATCAAGTCATAGCCTCAATTCCTTTTTATTATTGCCAGTGTTTTATCAAAACCATTATAGCTGCATCTTTGTTCTTTGGTTTATTTTGCCCTAATATATTTTATATTCTTCTAGAATCATGTTTTTTAATACTCTTTTTTTCTGTTTTTAATTTTTTTAAATAAATTTATTTATTGATTTTACATCCTGGCTGCATTTTCCCCTCCCTCCTCTCTTCCCAGTTACTTCTCATTCTGTCCCCATACCCCTAATCCACTCCTCCACCATTTCTGTTTAGGAAAGGGCAGATCTCCTGTGAATATCAACAAAACACGGCATTTAATTTTGCAGTAAGACTATACACCTCTCCATGTCGTAAGCCTGAGCAAGTCAACTAAGTATGAGGAATAGAGTCAAAAAGTCAAATAAAAGAGTCAGAGACAGCCCCTGTTCCCACTGTTAGGGGTCCCACAGTAGAACCAAGTTATAACATATATCCAGAGTGCCAAGGTAAATCCCATGCAGGCTTCCTTGTTGTCAAATCAGTCTCTGTGAGCCACCATGAACATATATCAGTTGATTTTGTGGGTTTTCTTGTGACATCCTTGACCCCTCTGACTCCTACAATCATTCCTTCCTCTCTTTTGCTGGATTCCCCAAACTCCACCTAATGTTTGGCTGTGGATCTACATCTGTTTCTATCAGTTACTAGATGAAGCCTCTCTGATGAAAACAGGGCTAGGTCCCAGTCAGGTCACAGGAGATGGCCAGTTCATGCTACATATCTGCTATTGCTAGGAGGCTAAGTTGGGGGTCATCCTTGTTGACATAGGAGATTGCCTTGTACCAGGTTTTCATATGATCCCAAAATGCCCCCCTCTTTCCAGTAGTTTCTTTAGTTTTCTTCTCTTGTTCCCTCCCCTCCCCCACTCACACAGCCTGATTGCTCATTTTCTCATCCTCATCTACCCTCAATCCACTCGTGAAATCTCTTCTGTTTATCCTTCCCAGGGAGATCTGGGTGTCACCCCCATGTTCCTTCCTTGAATCCTCCTAAGTGTGGTAACCCAGACCTAGACAGATAAACATGGTATGTACTCACTTATAAGTGAATATTGGCTGAAACATAAAGGATAACTATGACGCAATCCACAACAGAAGACATTGGAATCGTGTTTTTCTTCCAATTTTGAAATACTTGCTTCTTGGCCACTTACTGGTGCTAATATTCACTTATTAGTGAGTATATACCATGTTGGTATTTTTTAGTCTTATGAGCCCAACTGAAGAACTACATGCAGCCTGACATCATTTTGACTGCTTGTGCTTGTGCTTAGAGTCATATTCCCTGAATTCCTCTTGTGTGGTGCTGCAATGTTCATGGAAATACAGGAGGCACTGTTGAGTCAGGTGGGCCCCTTTGGCCCTCTACCTCAGGCACTCCTGTTCCAGATACAGAGCTGCAGCTTCAGACTCATACCCTGCAAATATTCTGCAGCAGCCTACCCTTCCCAGTCCAGAGCATCAACTTGAAACTCTAGATTAGGTAATGAAAACTTGGAAAGATAAGATTGGTTGGGGGAAATTAAGTCATTGTATGGCATGTCTTTGAAGGACATGCCCTTAATCCCTTTCTGTGTCCTCTGCTTCCTAGTTGCTATGGGTTGAACTTTGCTGCACTATGACCTCCAGGCTATGATGAACAAAACCTCTGAAAATGTTGCTAAAATAAAACTTTCTTCTCTTAATTTATTTCTGTGAGATTACAGAAGCGTTTACTACTCTGTATAACCATTATTTTTGATTAATAGCAAATGCACACAAACTTAGAAGCATGAGAAACTATATAAATGACCATATATTTGGCATTATTATATTAATTTAGACAGTAAGGGTGTTGTTATCCTTACTTACCAAAAGTTATAAAATTTTACATTCTGTTTTTTCTAATACTCTCTTTTATTCATATTATATAATTGTTTGTAGTTCAGTTTCGGTTGAATGTGAACATTATGTACATTTCCTCCTGAGAAATTATGACATATTATTTATCTCAGAAGACATAATTTCAATATCTGTTTAATCTTAATTGTATTTGAACATTATTTTAATACAAGCCCAAATTTATGTTTAAAATGAATTTCCTTTCTTTTTATTGTTTTTAGGTTTACTTGTGTAATGCTAGGCATCACTAAGCATCTGAAACTAGCCTCAGATTTGTGATTTTCCTGCCTTGGTTTCCAGAGTCCTGGGAATGTGGTTTTGTAGCACTGACCAGAGATTTTCATGTAATTCTCAAGAATGTTTTAAATATATTTTACTAGCAGAATTCATTCTTTTACAGCATATTTTACAATGTAATAAACAGAAAGATATATGTTAGTTACTTTTCCAACTACCACTCTGCAGAGACATCAAGATTAAGGCAACTTATAAAAGAAAACATTTAATTGGGGTTGGCTTACAGTTTCACAAGGTAAATCCATGACCATCCTGGCAAGGAGCATAACAGGAGACAGGCTAGCATGGTGATTGAATAGTAACTAAGAGCTTACACACTGATTTAAAAGCTGGAAGGGTGGGGACAGAGCTTGTCCCAGCTTGGGCTTTTGAAACCTCAAAACCTATCCCTACTATCATACCTCCTCCAAGGCCATACCTCCTAATCTATCCCAAACAGTTCCACCAATTAGAAACCAAGCATTCAGATATATGAGCCTATGGGGACCATTCTAACTCAAGACAACCCAATATGGTAAAATATAAATCTACAGACAAGAAGAATCCCTTTGTCTAGTGCAAGACCTGTTTTATTCAAGACTGTCATTCACAAGCACATATATTTCTTAAGATCCTTGTCAAACTCAAAACTAAAATAAACATAAAACTTCTAGAAGTTACAAGGTCCAAATCAGGAGCAGAAGGAGAGAGAGCACGAGCAAGGAACTCAGGACCACGAGGGGTGCACCCACACACTGAGACAATGGGGATGTTTTATCGGGAACTTACCAAGGCCAGCTGGCCTGGGTCTGAAAAAGCCTGGGATAAAACCGGACTCGTTGAACATAGAGGACAATGAGGACTACTAAGAACTCAAGAACAATGGCAATGGGTTTTTGATCCTACTGGTTGTACTGGCTTTGTGGGAGCCTAGGCAGTTTGGATGCTCACCTTACTAGACCTGGATGGAGGTGGGTGGTCCTTGGACTTCCCACAGGGCAGGGAACCCTGATTGCTCTTTGGGCTGACGAGGGAGGGGGACTTAATTGGGGGAGGGGGAGGGAAATGGGAGGCGGTGGTGGGGAAGAGACAGAAATCTTTAATAAATAAATAAATTTTAAAAAATGATGAAAAATGCAAAGATCTAGAAGATATGCAGAACTATAGTTTTAAAATTACTTTGTCTTTTTTTGTGGTGTGCATTTGTTGTAAACCTTTGTTACCGTTAAAGGCATATCATGAAATCTATCTTCAACCAACTTTATCTCAATATCTTGAAAATCAATTGGACCTCAGTAAAAGTAGGCAACATAGTCCCATCAATGTGAAAAAGGGAAATGAAATCAAGAATTTAATGAATTTATCAAGAGGATTAGGTATATGAGAGTAATGGGCAATTATGGAAAGATATGGAGTTGAGACAATGAATTTCTCAGCATTGGAGATTAATATGTGTCAGCATATTGAATGGATGGCACAAAATAGATAATTGTCTGTGGAAACAATATACATCGACCTTCCATATACCAAGCAGTGGTGGTCACTATTTTAATAACAAGGAGGACCACCTCTTTCTCATTTGAAGATAAAATATTCTCTATGAACCCACTGAAATGTAAACTTTTCCAAGTGTCTAGAGGAGAGGATGGTACTTTAAATCTCTATATACCTTTTAAAATCAACTTGGGAATAAGAATTAGATATTAGTACTTTAAAATTCTTTAGTTAGGATTCAGGAACTGGCATGGGAATCACTAGATTGTGGATTGCAGAGGACCTAAAAGATACTACATCTTGCATTTTGTATCCTTCAGAAGAAAGGTGTCAGTCTTTCCTAGGAATCATATTAAGCACTGCTTTATGGAGATATACATTAGAGGGAAAGCCAAAGAACATAAAAGTAAAGAACACATGCTAGCACATTTTTACTAGGGTCCCAAAAATAACATAAAGCACAGAAAGTAAACTGAGTGGAAGTGCTTTTGAAATCATTAGGTAAGAACATTCCTTTTTTTCTAATGTCATCAGTAACATGAAATAGAAAAGTGAATCATACATTCCACAGAATTATACCATATAGAAAGAAAAGGAATATCCATTTACTTTCACATTTTAAATAATTGTGTTGAAAATATTTGATTTTTTATTAAATATAAAGATTTGGGCCAGTAATTAGGATGGACAGGACAAAAGAGGATAAGAGTAATAGTATTCAGAATTTATTGTATGTATGTACATATATCATATAATGTTTGTATATACATGTAGCATATCTATGTGAATTTGCCAAACAAAAATTTAATAGAAAATCTTAAAAACAAATATGAAGATCTGACTTCTAAGATACTAACAAACCTGTCCACTGATAAGTTGATTCAACTGTCAAGATCACTTGCTGCTCTTGCAGAGGACCCAAGTTTCTTTCTTAGCACCCACATGGGAGGTCACAATCATCTGTAGTTACAGGTTCAGGGGATCTGGAAATTCTGCATTATGTGAATACCAGACCCACACGTATTATATATACAGACATGAAAGAAAAACATTCATTTATATAAATAAAACTAAATGTTTTTAAAGTCATGATCAACATGGGATTAGAATGTTTTATTCTGTCTATTCTCCCTACTATATGCAGTTATTCATAATTTAGAAAACATACTTGCTTTCCTTTTGATTTGTTCCAGTAGAATAAATTTAGTTATCTGAATCACTGTTATTAGCTTTTTATAATTTTTAACTAGTACTGAAATGGTTATATTTCTATTTTTCCATATGTTTCTTGTACATTTTAAAATAAACATATTTTATTATATAAATAATACATAGATATACAATTATATTTTTAATTTATTCATTATTACATAAATTTCTTATTATAAGCATACAATTTTTACATTTATAATTATGTGGATTGCATAGCATAGACATATATGCATATTTATGCTTTGTCATTTGTATAAGTTTACAACATATATATGTATGTTTATATAGTTTATAGATGTTTTGTCATATTCCTATCTAATCCCTCCAATATCTATTCTGAATTATCTATTAATTTTAGTTACATATTTTACAATAAATGCAAATTGTCTATACTATGAAATATCAAATATTTTAAATAACTTCCTCTTGTCATATATATTATAATTATTTACATGAACGATGCACAGTTTTAATGCTAAAGTTCTCATGTTAGTAACACCATTCACTTCTTTAGGCAGAGTTTGAGTCTTCTTAATAGCAAAGATTATGGAACTTGACTTTTATCATGGTTTAAAGTCCTGAAATCTGAGAAAAATGAAAACACTTATACTTAAAAATTGATGATTAAGGGAGTACTGATCTGAAAGATTCAAGTTATATTCATTTTACATTTGTGAATATTTCCTTTCTCTCTTTAACCACTTTGTCTTTTCTCTTATTTTTTAACTATGTTTATATATTTTGAGGGGAGTAAGTGGCCATGATTATGGTGCCTCAGTGGCTAGAAGTTGAGGTTGGATCCCCTGGAGCTGGATACAGACAATTGTAAGCCATTCTGATATTGCTACTAAGAACTGAATGTGGGTTCTCTGCACTAGCAGCAAACACTCTAAACTAATGAAACATTTCTCCAGATCAAAGACCATGTTTTATGTTTTTATTTTTTGTTTCCTAATTTTTGTTTTGAGACAGGGTTTCTCTGTGTAGCCCTGGGTGTCCTGGAACTCACTATGTAAGCTATGCTGACCTTAAACTCACAGATCTGCCTGTCTCTGCCTCCCAAGTGCTAGGATTTAAGGTGTGAACCACCACCCTTTCCAATTTTCAATCTAGATTTTTCTCTAATGTATTTTACAATATGGCTAGCTCTGTCTATATAACTCACATTTGAAAGAATTTCTTTAGAAAGTAGTGTGGTTTTATTTTTCTTATAAATTCATCTGGCAGATATGAAAATAATTCAATATTGGGAAACAAAGCCTTAGGGTTACTGTGTATAGATCCATAGTACCTCATGTCTTAGACCTCGGTCTTTAAGCCAGTGACTCAGCATGGGAACTATGAATGAGAAAAATATAAAAGAAAACAAAAACATTCTATAACCAAAATGTGGTTAAGTTGAAAATCAGCATATTATGACTCTCAGTGTGGGTGAAAATATGGAACAGTTTCTAAATTGTACTTTAAATGTATGGGTTGTTTTACCTGCATGCATGTCTGAGCACCACATGCATGTGGTGTGCTAAGGTTAGAAGATGACCTCAGGTTCTTTGGAACTGGAGGTACAGTCATTTATGAACAACCATGTGAATGCTATAAATTGAACTGCAGTCCTCTGGAAGAGCAGTTTGCTCTTAACTACTGAGTCATCTCTCCAGATCCTGGAACAAAATGTTACATCTGATTTTGCATATATAATGGTTTTCTTTATATATGAAACACACATCCAGTTACAAACAATGGGAATCTGCAAACACCTGCATTTTTTTCATTTCATTTTGGCATTTTGTTTTGTTTTGTGAGACAAATTCACATGTATCTCAAGCTGTTCTCAAACTCACTGCATCTCCAATGTTAGCCTTGATGCCTGATCCTCCTGATTTAACTGAACACTCTTCATATTCTATTTTCCACTAGGTATTTATAAGTTTATGTGCATATATGTGCTTCTGGAATTTTTCTTTTGCATGATATAATTAATAAAGGTTTTTAATTTGAAATATGAATGAAACTAAAAACTTTCCATTCAATTTCAAAACATCACTGTTAAATTCTATAATTTATTAATTCAAATATATACTTGTAAAGCTTTTAAAATCGCTAATGTCTGAGACATAAATAACATCCTATCTTTATGTGGAACATGAAAAGTTTTTATTCTGAGGCTCAAAAGATGGCTTATCAGTTAAAAGCACTTGCTGCTCTTGTAAAGGACTCAAGTTTGATTCTCAGCTTTCGTGTATTATGGCTGATAACTGTCAGATAACTCAAGATCCAGGGTATGTGGTGCCCTCTTCTTTATTTTATGGACACCCACATAAATGTACACACACAAATATAGAAATAAAATAATTACTTAAGAGCCTCTAATTTATTGATTATTAGAATGCAAAATTGCAGCCACTTTGGGAAATAGGCATTTCCTTATAGGCTAAACATAGTTTTGTCATATGACTTAACAGTGATGATACTCAGTACTTCTGTAAATATCTATGTAGATACATGATCATTTACAGAAATTTTACTCATAATTACTCCAAATGGAAAGCAACACAAAATACCATGAGTAACTGAATGGATAATCAAACCATACTGTATCCAGGAAGTGGGCCATTAATAATTAAAAATGAGCAATGAAGTAATTAAACAAAACAATGGCACCCAAAATGTGCTTTGCTCAGAAAAGAAACAAATCTGAAAAACTCCATATTGTATTATTATCATTAAATTCTCATTCTGATGAAAATACACATTGTATAAAGACAGAAAAGGATGCAAAAGGTATAATCCAGGCATTTAGGGATAGCAAAACTAAGTGACATTGTGATGGTAGATGATATGGGATTCCCCTCTGTATGCTGTGAATACCATTGGTTAATAGAGAAGTTTCAGTCTTGGGCCTCCACAAAACAGAGCAGAGCTAGGCAGGGAAAACTAAACTGAATGATGGGGAAAAGAAGGCAGAGTAGAGAGAAGCCATGTAGCCCTGCCAGAGACAGTAGCTAGATGTTTACTCGGTAAGCCATAGCCACATGGTAAAACACAGATTAATGGAGATGGGTTAATTTAAGATATAAGTTAGCCAGAAATACGCTTAAGCTATTGACTAAACAGTATTGCAAATAATATGGTTTCTTTGTGATTATTTTTGGGGCTGAGAAGCTGGAAACAAACAGATGGCCTCCTACAACAGGCAGGCACATATATCAGCAATGTACATTTGTCAAAAGGCAGAGAACTATATAACACAAAATGAACCCTAATTTACACCATTTAATTTAGCTACATATTATGAACAAATATTTGCTCATAAATTGTATAAAATACACCACACTAATATCAGGTGTTAATAGTGTGGGAAACCATGGGAGAGGAATTGGAAGGAGTAACTAAAAGCTACTTGTACTTTAATTTACTATATCTGAGAACACTTAAATGACAAAGGTGGAATATATTAAATAATCTTGTATATATTTCAATTATTAGTACAATGAAATTAGCATACTGATTCATAACTCTACACCACTAGAATTCAAGTTCTTTAGAACTGAGCTTCTGTTTTATCAAAAACATTACTCAAACATCCTACTCCTGTATCACATGTTCTTCTCTTTGGTAACGGCATACCTTTCTACTCTATTTCTGAGTTAAATATTTATATATTTCATATACAAATAATATTTTACAGTATTTGCCCTGGTATATATGGCTTATGTCACTTGGTATTAGTTTCTATTTGTGTTCTGATATTACTCTTTAAATTTTATGGTAAAGATAGACATACATA
>NW_004949134.1:3631835-3655616 GCF_000317375.1 Microtus ochrogaster | reverse complement strand
AGATCAGGCCTCTGTGCTGGATGGGCAGGTCGCAAACAAGGCGCCTATCCTGCTTGTTGCAGGCAGGCTATAGAAACAAAGGAACTCCCTCCTGCTTGGGTGCCCCAAGGATTCGGACCCCCTGTTTCAGGTTCTTGACCCCAGTTTCCTGCCTTGAGTTCCTGCCTTGACCTTTTTCAGCAATTTACTGTAGCCTGTAAGCTGAAATAAACCCTTTCTTTCAAGTTGCTTTTAGTCTTGGTGCTTATTAAAGCAACTGAAAGCAAACTTGGACAGGTGAATTCCACAACTTCCTTCTCCATGACCTGTTTCACTTCTTCACTATTGCAAATAATGTGGTATTAAACATGGGAGTGTTAATATTTTCAATATACAGACCATATTAAAATGTGTTGTTTATTTTATTTATTTCGTGTGCATTTGCTGGGTGGGAGTGTGTGTGCCATGCATTTTGGAATTCAGCGTACCTTCTTCCATTATTTGGGTCCTGGGGATATAATTGAGGTTGCTAGGCTTGTCATACACCTTTATCCACTAAAACCTGTCATTGGCCCTGACAACATTTTTAAAATATATACTCCCAAGATGGGTATTAATGATGATAATTCTATTTGCATAAAGCTCCGTGTTGTTTTCCATAGTGACTGCACTAAGTTGCATCTCCACCAACAGTATATTAGTGTATTATCCCTTGTTTTCCATACCTTTATGAATACTTGCTGTCTTGCCTTTTCATGATAGGCATTCTAACATGTCAAAGATTCATGGTGGTTTCGATTTACATTTATTTGAGGACTATTGATGTTGAGTATCTCTTCATATACCAGTAGCTCATTTGTATGTTTTTATTGGAAAGATATGTACTGAAGCTATTTGGCCACTTACACATTACCTTAGAACATAACCTAGAAATAAATCCACATATGCATGGTGCCCTAGTTTGCTTTCTGTTCCTCTGCTAAAACACTTACTAAAATCAGCTTGGGGGAGGTAAGTGTTTGTTTGGCCCATACATTTGGTCACAGTTAATCATTGAGGTCAGTCAGGACAGGAACTCAAGCAGGAACTGAGGCAGGAACCTTGGGATAACACTTCTTACTGGCTTACTTTCCATTGTTTGCCCAGTCTGCTTTCTTATCCACCTCAGGACCATCTACCAATGGATGATACCATACACAGTAAGCTGGGTCCTTCCATCTCTATCACTAATCAAGAAAATGCCCTACAGACAGACATATCAGTAGGCCAATGTGATGGAGTAATTTCCATGGCAGAGTTTCCTTTACCCAGGTGACTCTAGCTTGTATCAGGTTGACAAAACTCACCAGCATGTGAGGTCAAATAATTTTTAATAAAGGTAACTAGAATAGGCAAATTCTAAAGTCTTTTAAATAAGGGTTATTGGTAAATGCGAATATACATTCAAAAGAGTGACACTAAGCCATTGCCTTACATTATATAAAAATTATCAAAGTAATTTACTTAAATTTGAAGGTTCAAAGCTGGGGAAGGAACCCTCAGAAAATACAGAGAAAAATGAACTTAACATTGTGCTTAGTGTTAAGAAAAAAAGAGGGGCGACTCTGCCGGTACAAAGAAGTCCAATTAAGTCAAATCAAACCAAATCAAAATGCCCATTGTTTTATAAAGCACAACACTCTTGGGTGGCCAAGAGCGTGTTGGGGAGACAGGACAGCTGGGAGCACATGCAAACCTGGAACAATGTGTTTCTCCTCTGGGAGCCCACTTAAATACCCTGTGGGAGTGGTTCTGACCCCCCCCCCATTGGGTCTGTACCTGGCATGCTGGGATTTGGAGTCCAGAGCAATGCAACTACCAAGCCAGGGGTGCTGGGATGGATGCCAGGGGCTGGAGGCTATGCTCCAGACTTAACATTTAGCAATGTTCATTTGAATGTGACATGAAAAACTAAAGTATGAGCAAACAACTATGCCTCATCAAACTACAATGCCTCTGCAGAGAAAACAAAGCAGCTCATATTTTACTAATTTCTAGAGGGGACAGTTGCTAGTATTAGGTCTCTTTCCTTTTTCCATTTACTGTTTTACAATTTTTATTGTACAATTCCCATGTCTGTATAAACTGTTGCTTGATTTAAACTACTAAGTATGTTATAAGGACCATATCTCTTATATATGCTGCAAGTATATTTCTGCACATTTTCTTGCATTTTGATTCCATTATCCAACCTTGTTCTTTATTTTCAAAGTTGAACTTGAAGAATACTATAAAATGCTTTATTTCCTTCATGTCTGACCTTCTCCCCTCTTGATTCCTGTCTCCTTCTGAGGAAAAACTTAAATGTAACTGTCTTCCAGCACAGGAGGATAGCTTCCTCAAGAACTGGACACTGGAATTGTTACACTGTTCACCTTGTACTCCCAGCCTTCAGACTATACAGATTAAACTTTTGTTAAGACAGTGTCCCCACCAAACCTATTTCTGCACCCACTTTGTTAGGGCAGCCAGCACAGACTTTAGGGGGGTTTTCTGTCAACTCTGAGGCACAGTATATGAACACCGGACAGTTACACACCATTTCTACAAGCACAATTACTCCACAACCGAGGATAAATGGAAATGATCTCCCATTGGTGACCTGCTCTTTCATAAACATCCAAAATACTTTGCTCTCAGAATTTCTACTTGGTCACACTCATTAGAAACACCTTCATCATTACCCCCTTTTCACATTACCTTATTAAGGCTTAAGGATCTACACCATCTTACTGATGTAACAAGTTCAGAATTCAGAATTCTATGAGGGGAAATTAATATTCACTTGCAAATAAAAAATTAGTTTTCTCCAACAGAGTCTCACTGGAGAAACCAAAGACTCTTATGTGATGGCTACATGCCCGGTAGTAGCTCGCCAACAGAAAATGAACTCAGTGGCAACTTCGGAACTTCCTTGTCTCATAATGTCATGTCAAGGCTCTTCCTTAAAATATATTCTTTTTTTATAGACAAAAGCAACACATCTTTATATCATTAAACAAATGTTACAGAGCATAAATAAATGTAACACACCTTAAAATAATATTCAACAACAACCAACCACCTCTCATTTAAAAGAAGAAAATTATGTTGCCCCAAAGACAATTGCAGCAAAAATAGGTGTAAGCTAAAGACATAATTCAATAATGTCCAGGAGACTACTAGAACACTCAAATAGTCTAGGTTGTTATTTACAATTAAATTTTTATTTTATTTATATATTTTTTCTTCTCTCAATCCTCCACGTGCTTTGTGCATATATTATGACATGCAATTTAGTGTTTTTATGGAATTACTGAGTGTGCAAACAAGTGAATCTCTGTTTCTTGTGCCATGTCTGGGGAATCTTTTTGTTCTGCTGGTTTGTTTTATCAAATTCTAATGTGCTAGTTTTTGTTTTTAATCATATTATAATCCTATAGAAGTCTGGTCATTTTCTTGTACTTTATTTGTTTTATTCTTCTCTCATACATTACATTCTGACCCAAAAGCATTTCCCCTCCCTCCACATCTCCTAGTCCTTCCCCTACTCATGACTTTCCCTAAAGCCCAGATCCACTCCTCTTTCCCTTCAAAAGAAAAAAAAAAGGTCTCCCAAGGATATCGACAAAGGCTTATCGCCTTCTAATGAGGGGCAGAGAGGGAATAGTTCTGAATGGGAAGAGAGGTATGGAGGAGGGAGGGGAACTGTAATCAGGATGTGTTGTATGAGAAAAGAATCTATTTTCAATAAAAGGAAAACAAATTCTATGAGAATCTAGGTTTTTCATCTTATCATACCAATACTGCTACATATCCTAACAGAAAAGATATGTTCATGGAGTGGTTAGTGAGCCAGGTGTAGCAGTGCATGCCTATAATCCCAACACATGGGCTGGGAAGGCAGGGCTAAGTTAGAATCCAGTCACAGGTACATGGCAAGTTCAAGATCTGTCACATGAGAACATGTCACAAAAATAAAAAAATAAACAACACAAATTTCAGTAAATGACAGTCAACAAATGAAGTCTAATTAATAAACATTTAATTTCTTCTATTGTTTTACAACTACCAAGGAGGAACGTTTTAAGCATCTGACTTCATCAACGAGAACAAAAACAATGACAGAAAACAAGTCTTACTCATGCTTTAAGTTCTCTCTATCCCTTCCTTGAATTGCCATGTTTACTGTGAGCTGTTTTCATGTTTTCAAGAAAATCCTTTTAGTGCTGCTACATTTATTTTCTGGAGAATAAAATATCTCTAAACTTGGGCAGGGGAGTAAACAATGGGCATATCTCCATGGAAAGTAGACTGGTTTTGGAAGTTTTAGGACTGACTTCCTGGCTGCTTTGATTCTTCCTTTGCTCCTCTTTTAAAGCCGCTTCATAATGATCCTTGAAGTAACTATACGAGATTTTATTGATTTTGGCCACAAACTTTAGGACAGACATCTCGCTGGTTTCAGCATATGCTTTGGGACACCACAGGAACTTATAGCATGGAGGATCACTGTTGGCCACCTGCTGGTATTCCAGGTACTTCAGCTTCACCAAATCTTGAGTGATGAGCTTCCGGGGCTCTCCATAAATTAGGTGCTTCTTCCCAGGATACACACCCATAGATCTCAGCATTCTCCACATATCTTCTTCATCCACAAAGTAGCCATTCATTAAGATCATTCCCAGGACAGTCGTCAGAAAACCGGTCTTGGGCAAGCCCTTGCCAGGACGAACCCTCCCATTATTGGGAAGTTTCAGCTTGCTGATAAGATCGTATACTTTCCTGCTCGATTCAACTTCCCTCACTTCAACTGCATAGATATCTGCAAGCCTCTCAGCAGTTTTTCTGAGGATCTCAGGGAAGTCATTGATTTCCTCCTTATCAATAACCGCCATCATATCTTCCATTGTAGTAAGCTGCTTAATTTTGTAGTTGTCAAGGAGAAGCTGGCACAGCACAAAGACTTTTCTGGCTAAAACATCTTGCTGGCGACTACTGAGGGGGTAATCCCCAAAAAGGTCATCATCATCATATAGATTACCAATGGAACTTTCATCTGTTATGTTGAAAGAAAGGGCATCCAAAGGTATGTTGAAAATACTTTCTTTCTCTGGCATGTTAAAGGTACGACAAGATTCAGGAGAGGACTGGTCTGCTGCCTCTACTGTTTCCTGTGCACCTTCAGAAGCCTGAGCACCATTTCGTGCTCTGCGCCGTCTCCTACAGGCATTTAGTTTACTCTTCTGACCTCGAGGCATGATGACTGATTATGGGGAATAATGCAAGAATAAGAGCAGGATTCTGGATATTCAGGTACCTAATGGAGACAGAAGAAGGTGGTATGAACAGCTTTATCAGGAGGTGGCCTCCTTTTGTTTAATTCTCCCTCTAAAGGTTTCTATGAAAATACTGTTCTAGGAACATAGAGGGCTTCTGTTTTAATTGGCTCATACTCAGTGGTATAAGATAAAGTGCATCTTAGACTGTCTCTTGGGCAAGAACAAAGCTTATTCGACTACCATTCCTATGAGGAATTTTAAAACTAAGAATAATGTATGTGGGACCCTTTCTGTCATGAGTTGCTTAGGTAAAGAATTTGTCTCTCATTCAGGATATTCACTCATTATTTCCAAAGTGCTTGATATCTTCTTTCTGCTCACTAGTACTTGTACT
The DNA here is from genome assembly GCF_000317375.1 of Microtus ochrogaster. NCBI lineage: Eukaryota > Metazoa > Chordata > Mammalia > Rodentia > Cricetidae > Microtus > Microtus ochrogaster. Next base: position 3,649,943 of record NW_004949134.1, on the reverse strand, counting down.
CTCACAATGAAAGGTCTACACTCTTTTATGTTTAATGCAAAGAGCTGAAATTGGTGATTCAGTTGAAGAAGGAGGATCACAAGTTCAAACTCTGTCTTGGCTACAGATTTAGTCAAGGGAAGCCTGGACAACTTAGTGATACTCTATCTCAAAATAAAAGTCTAAAAAGAGGACAAAGGATAGGCCTCAAAGGGTAGAGTGCTTCTTAGCATGCTATATTCTTAAACAGTCAAAAACAAAACAAAAACACCTTATAACTTTATAGAATTGACAAAGCAGCCTTATCCTGAAAAGCTCCATCCTGGACCTTCAAATATTAAATCCACTAATGGTCCTTTCGCCCTTTCCTTTGACATACGAACCTTTCATTTTCCTTGAAATACTTTCTTCTTGCTAGTACCACTTGAGAATTCCTAGGAGGAGTTGGTTGCCACTTAATTTGCCCATCATTTATCAATAGGGGATGACTTCTGTGGTCTGCCATTTATACAAAGTTCTTTAGCTCCCAGAAATAACTATAAATTCTCATATAGTGAACTTCATAACAACACTCAGAAACTCCTTTCACATTATCACAATCATTATCCCGTGCATGAGAGGCAATTTTTCACTTGACACATTACTACTGTATAAACAAAGCAAGCTATCAGTTGTGGAGAATTGATTCTCTGGAATCTTCCATGCAGTCTTTGCATGGATTTCTGGAATGTTTCTCACACTAAAGCCCTGAGACTGTTATTGTCAAAATTCAACCAGTAGCAGTGCCTCTCACAGTTGATGATAAGAGTAGGGAGTGAGCCATCTGAGTCTTCTTGGATAGATGATTCCCTCACAACTCATGCAGCATCCCTCTTTTAATCATGTGCAGAACATTGTACTCCTTTTGCTGAACTAAGTATCCTGTCTTCTTACTCCTAGGAACTTTGATTCCTACTATCATCAAAAAGGAGCAGAATGCCCATGTACTTGCCAGTGCCATGTTTGGGCTTATGAGAACCAAAAGAGAGTCTTGCTTGTTATCTTTTTCTATATTTCTTCCCATTTCCTGTTTTTATATTAAGCTTCTCTTTGATCTACTCAATAGAACTCCACATTTCTTTTTGCCTTCACCTTCCTGAGACTATAGATCCAGCTATCCCATTGTTCTTAGGTCTTAAGAAGGCTGAGCACAAAGGTGCACCTTGTATAGCAGTAGGGCTCTCTTCTATGATGGGTGGCAAAGGAGAGTACGGGTGTTGATTTTGTGTGTGCACGTGCGTGTGAGTTCATGCATGTGCATGCGTGAGGATAGTGATCTCTTCTGAGGTTTCCCTAGGCTGAGAATAAGAATGAGTTTTGGGCAGGGTGTAGGCTTTGTAGATATGCCAAGTGGTAGGTATACCTACTATGAGACTGTTTCTTCTGAAGTGAGATAAGCCTGAAGACAAGGACACAGCTTTTGTGATTGTTGGCTCTGAGATGATCCTAAACAGAAAACAAGGATTGTGGCTTGTCATTAACTCTGAGGCTTTTTAGAGTAGCAACTCTGGTACACGATACTACAGTCTCATAATATGTGCATAGTGAGGTTGAGGGCCCATCTTTGGGAGGTATCTCCTCTGAGGTATTTCAAGACTAATAACAAGGGCTGTTTTGTAGTAATAGCTGGGGCAGAGGGAGGATGAATAGAATTGGGTGGAGGATGGACTTGGTGTGGGAAGAAGAAACATTGGGAGAGACAGAGGGCTGGAGAATGAGTTCAAGGTGATCAGAGGGAAAGGGACAGGAGCAGAGAGAGATAGGGAGGGTGCTAGGCAGAGTGAGGAATGTGGTAGTGGGGATGAAATACTAGGTGGGGAGAGAAAAGATGGGACAGTATAGGAAAGGGAGGTAGTTGGAAGAAGAGGGAGATGGAGGAGGTGGGCAAAAGGAAGGGTGGGATGTGGAAAGATGAAAATATGGGAGGGAGAGCAAGGAAAAAGAGATCAATAGGGAAAGAAAGGAGGTGGGAACAGGAAAGAAAGAAAGCAATGAAAGAAAAGTGATGGAAGAGGAAAGGAAGTGAGAGAAAGGAAGGGGAAGTGGATGGGGGAAGAGAAAAGAAGTGAGAGGAGGAAAAAGAGGAAAAGACAGAATAGTAAGAAGAGGAAAGAACAGAGAAGAGGAGGAGAATGTGGAACAGTGATAGGAAAAAGGGAAATGTGTGGAATATTCCATTATACTGTGTGAATATGTCATTATGATTGTTTTATTAAAAAGGGTAAATGGTCAATAGCTAGGCTGGATTTGGGAGGCAGATAGAATGCAAGAAAGAAGAGTAGAGTCACAAAGAGTTGGCAGCCAGATGCAGAGGAAGCAGGAAATGTACAAAATAGGGTAACAATCTATGAGACACATGGTAGCAAGTAAATAAATAGAAATGTGTTGATTTAATTTATAGGAGCTAGTTAAAAACAAGTTTAAGCTAATTAATAATAAGTTGGTATGGTTATTTGGCAGTGGGCTGGCAGGACAGAACTGAAAAGTGTTCTGATGAAAAACACTACTGACAGAGGAAATTGGGATGGGAGGGTGGAAAAAAAGAGAGAACAGAAGGAAGAGGGATGGGAGGGAGAACAGAGAAAGAGAGGAGATGGGAGGAGGGAAGGGACGGAGGTGGGAAGAGAGAAGGGGTGAAGTGGATGGGAGAGAGAAAAGGTAAGGGGAGGATTAATATGGAAAAGGAGGAGATGGGAGTAGAGATGAGAGGGAAGACAGATGGGAGGGAGAAGGGGAAGAGAGGGGAGAGTGGAGGGAGGGAAGGAGAGGCAAGGAGGAAAAAAGGAAAGAAAAGGGAAGGAGGGGAAGGGGGAATGGGTAAAGGGAGGATGGAAAGATGGAGAAAAGGAGGGAAGGATAAGAGGTGGTGGAAGTTAGAAGGGATTAGGAAAGAAGACAGAAGAAAGGGGAATGAAAATATTAGGAGGAGGAGAAAGAGGGAAAGAGGGAAGGGTAATGGGGAGGGGAGGGAGGAGGAAATAGAGAACAGAAGAACAACAAAATAGAGTGAGAAGGAAATGGAGGGAGGGAGGAAAAAAGGGATTGAGGAAGAAAGGATAAAACAGAAATTGGAGAATATTTGCAGGTGTACAAGTGAGAGAAAAACACAAGGGTGGTAGGAAAAGATGAGGTAGGAGATACCGGAGAAAGAAAAATAGACAAGAATGGGGAGAACGTGGTGGATCCAACAACAGGCTAGGTTTGTTAGAAGGAATGGTTAAGGAGTGACAAAGAAAGACTAAAGCAGAATGTGAAGAATCGAATGGCAAGGAAGAGAGAAAGGCATGAAGAAAGCAGAGGATGGAATAAGGGTAGGAACTGGAGGGAGGAGGAGTTAGGGGGTAAGCAAGATGATTAGGAGGATAGAGAGGTATTGTCTCTCCAGGGATTACTCTACAAAAAGAATAGTGTTGGCCCATCTGAAAGAAGGACCTCTTTTTTTTGTTGTTGTTTGTTTGTTTGTTTTTGTTTGTTTGTTTGTTTTTTGTTTTTCTTGACAGGGTTTCTCTGTAGCTTTGGAGTCTGTCCTGGAACTAGCTCTGTAGACCAGGCTGGCCTTGAACTCCCAGGGATCCGCCCGCCTCTGCCTCCCGAGATCTGGGATTAAAGGCGTGTGCTGCTACCACTGGACAGAGGGTTCCCTCTCTTGTGAGTGTGGCTGAGGGTACCATTCACCATTTCATGGACCCCAGGGTTAGAAAGAGGAGCTTTTCTGGGGACGATAGACTGAGAACAGAGAGCCTTAAGAGGGGTTTCAGGTCTATAGTGGGTACCAAACTCATTCTCAATCCCCTACTCACTTCACTCTGTGAGAGTCTTGGCTGTGTTCCTTGCTTTGGCTAGGGCAACAGCCAGCCTTGGATGGAGAGCTTTACGGCATCAAATTCACCCCAACAGGCATCGGAAGCTTAAAGCAGGAAATGAGATTGCAAACGCTAAGACCAATGAGAGAGTCCACTGGCAGCGCCGCATATCTGGCGCCCCCTAGTGCATGGGAGGTGTTACTCCCCCAGCCTAACAGAAACTCATTGGATACATTGTAGCATTTGTGGCTATGCCCTGAGCAATTCAAAGTTACTTCAAGATTCTTCCTCTCTGTGACCCTTCTCATAGAAGGCTGCCTGATGGGGCTTCTTTAGCCATAAACTTACTTGAACAAAAGTTTGCAAAAAATGATATGGTGTTCTTAGGCCATAATTATCCTAGTCCATATAATGGTTCCCATTTCTTAAGAGATTTCACAGCAAATGCCACCTTCCTGCAAATTCGTTAGGTGTGCCTTCCAATATTAGAAAAAAAAAATAGTTGTGTGTCTTCAGAGTGATTGGGTAAAAGGGCAGACTAAGAAAGCAGAGAGCATAGACTAGAAGGTGGCTTTCAAAGAAAATGATGGTGATGTATTTAATTTCATCATCATGTCATGCAGACTTAGTTTTGTTACTGCTGAAAATTTTTATATGAATATGTATACATATGTATATGTATAATCATCATTATATATATATATAAATATAATTATATATATATATGGAGAAAGAGAGAGAGGTGGTATGTGTGCCACTCAGACAACAATGGTCAGGAATCAGGCATTGTTTTTTTTCTTTCCACATGTGGGACCCATGAGTGATTTAAACTCAGGTCCTCAGGCTTAGCATCAAGCACCTTTACCTTCTGAGTCATCTAGCCATCCCAATTCTGAAATATTTAAAAACTGCAGGCAAAGAGTTGAAGTATAAAAGTTTACAGATATCAATCATTTGAATAATTTGAATAGTTTTTTAGCACTTGTACACATAAGTGTTCATGTTGTTGTTGGCATATTTGTTTTGGTATTTTGTTTTTCAAAGGCTTCATTTAATTTGGTTCTTATTGTTCTGGCAAAGGATAACACCTGACACTTCGTGAACATTTTAAAAAAAATATCACTCAAGATATATTTAGGAGTAGTGATGAAAAAAAGGGTCAAGACAGATTCAAAAGGCCTTAGAGCTAACTGAAGAATGAGAACAGAGTTTGGACTCCCAGCACTCAAGTAAAAAGCCGTGCATGGCAAAGTACATGGGGGAAGCAGAAATAGCAGAATCCTTGGGTCTTTTTAGCTAAATCAGTGAGTTCTAGGGTCTCAGAGAGTGTTTTCAATCAAAAAGGGTGGAGTGGTTAAGGAAGACATCTGATGTTGACCTTTGGCCTCAATATGCAAATACATGTATGTATGCACAAATACATGCACATATTAACATTGCACACACAAATCTGAAATGTCAGCTTCACTGTAGGACCTGTATAATCAAATAACCATCAGAAATTTACCTTCTCTTTATAATTTACTACTTAAGAATATAAGAGATAGCTGGGTAGTGGTGGCCTGTCCCACCCCTTTAATCCCAGCACTCGGGAGGCAGAAGTAGGCAGATCTCTGAGAGTTCGAGGCCAGCATGGTCTACAAGAACTACTTTTCAGGACAGGCTCCAAAGCTATAGAGAAACCCTGTCTCCAAAAAAAATCAAAAAACAAACAAACAAAAAGAATATGAGAGATGTGTATAGTTGCGCCTGAGAAGGGGAAATAGATAAGATCTGAGTAAACTGGGAGGGGTAAGGGGAGGAGAACATGATGGAACTGGATGGTTGTGTTGAGGGAGAGGCAGAGAGGGAAAGCAAGAAAATCTTGACAGAGGGAGCCATTATGGGGTTAGGCAGAAACCTGGTGCCAGAGAAATTCCCAGGGATCCACAAAGATGACTCCAGCTAAGACTTCTAGCAATAGTGGAGCAGGTGCCTAAACTGGCCTGCCCTGTAATCAGATTGATAACTAACTTAACTGCCATCATAGACCTTTCACCCAATAACTGATGGAAACTGAGGCAGAGATCTATAGCTAAGCACTGGGTCAAATTCCTGGTGTCCAGTCAAAGAGAGGGAGGAGCAAAGGGGTCTAGATCATAATTATGAAATCCACAGAGAATGCTGACCGGAGCTACTGGGGAGCTCACTGACTCTGTACTGACACCTGATGAACCCAAATAGTACTAAACTAGGCCCTCTGAATGTTCTGTGGCTTGAGCAGTCTGTGAGGCTGCTGGCAATGGGACCAGAATTTATCCCTAGTGCATTAAATGGCTTTTTGGAACCCAATCCTTATGGAGAAATACAGCAGGGGAGGGGCTTGGTCCTATTTCAACTTGATATAAAGACTTTGTTGACTCCCAACGATAAGGCTTACCCCTTCTGAGGAGTGGATGGGGGGTTAGGTTTTGGGGGGAGGTGGGAAGGAGTGGGAGGAAAGAAGGGAGGGGGACTGTGATTAGTATGTAAAATGAAAACAGTGTAAATAAATAAGTTTGTACTAAATTAAAAATAATATGAGAATTTTTCTATTTTATCAACTAGTTTTGTATTTTATGCTTTATTTTGCAATAAACATTTATATTCTTCCAAAACTCATATCCTGGTGTCTCTTTTCTTATGTGTGACTGTGTTGGCTGGGTTTTTCTTAGTGAAGATGAGAACACTCAAAATGTTAATCAGTGTTTTTCTTTTACTTCGTATTTAAAAAAAAATGGTACTGGGGTGTGCATGTGTGTGCACCAGAGATGTCAACATGTGTATGTATGCTGAAGCCTACCTCAGTGATAACTCTTCAGGTTCCCTCCACTTTTTGTGAAATAGTCTTCCTTTGACCTGGAGCTCTCTTATTAACCCAGGTTGACTGGTCAGTGAGCCCTAGGAATCTTCCCACCTCAGTTTCCTTAGAACTGAGATTATAAATCTGTTCTCCCCCAATACCAGTCTTTTTTTAAAAAAAAAAGTGGTGCTTTTTATTTATTCCTTGTGAATTTCATATAACATATTTTGATTATGATCATTCTCTCCTTCAACTCCTCACAGACCTTTTCCCACCTCTCTACCCAACAAACACCACATTTACTTTTTAAAAACAAACAAAACAAAACAAGGTGACAAAATTTCTAAATAAAAACCATGAGTCCAGTTTGTATTAGACAACTGTTCTTGGGTCTGGGGCCTGCCTGGGATATGGGCAATATCCAGGTGTTACTCCATTGAAGAAAACAGAGTTTTCTTCATCAGGCAGCAACTGAATGCCAATAGCTTCTTGGCTATGGGTGGAACTTGGTGCCTACCTCCTCTCTGTTATGCCGTGATGTTGCCGGACTTGAGTTTGTGCATTTCTTGTGCATGCTGTCACAGTCTCAGTGAGTTCATATGTACATTTTCCCTGTTGTGTCTATAAAATCAGGTTTCCTTGAAGTGATCTATTATCTTTGGATCAATCTTTTCCTTCTCTCTTCAGGAACGGTCCCTTAGCCTTGCCTGATGAGAGAGTTGTAACATAGATATACCAATTAGGGCTGTGTACTTCACAGTCCAGTTTTCGCTATGTTGAACATCTTTTGGTTTCTGTGTTAATTGCAATCAACTACAAGATGATTCTTTGTAATGAGGGTTGAATTAAACTTTGGGCCATGCATATAACAATGTCTTTAGGAGTCATTTTATTGCTATTTTCATTTATTAAAATATTAGTAGTGAGGTTTCCTCTAGGGCCTTGAGTCTTTGGCCTTGTTGACAGTGTCAAAGAATTAAACATAAGACCAGATACCCTGAATTTGAAAGAGGAGAAAATAGGGAGTGTGCTTGAACTTAGAGGACAGGACAACACTTTCTAAACAAAAAAAACCCTGATTGCATAGGCATTAAAACCAGCAACTGATGAATAGAACCACATGAAACAACAGCAAAAGCTCCTCTACAGCAAAGGACACTATAATTCAAGTGAAGAGACATAACATAAAATGGAATGTGTCAGACAAGGAGGGCTGACTGAGAAGCCAAGGACACTGGGTTTTGATCCTACTGCAGGTACTGGCTTTGTGGGAGCCTAGTCTGTTTGGATGCTCACCTTCCTAGACCTGGATGGAGGGGGGACAACCTTGGACTTCCCACAGGGCAGGAAACCCTGACTGCTCTTTGGACTGGAGAGGGAGGGGGGTAGGAGGAGGGGGAGAAAAAAGGGAGGAGGGGAGGAGGTGGAAATTTTTAAGTAAAAATAAAAATAAAGAAGAATCATAGCACAACATAGTACCTTTGAAAACTCTATAAACACTGGACTTTATTACTTTAACAATAATAGTAAAATAAATAATAATTTTGAAGAGTTAAAAAATGGAAAAATAATTTACGTGTCATACACTGTTCTTTTTTTTTAAAAAAAATGTGGGTTCTGTGGTTCAAATTAGGTTTTTATATTTAAAAGAGAAGAATTTTACTGGTTGAGCAATCTCCACAGTCCTTTTTGTATAATTCAAAACTGCTTTAGAAACATAGTTTGGGTTTGGGACTAGGTAGTACATACTGGTATGCAAACTCCTGAAGTGGATGAATCAGGAAGATGGCAGATTCAAGAGCAGTCCAGTATACAGCATTGCTCTGGGTGTCCTAGTGCATTCAACGCCTCTAATTCCAGCTCTTGAAAGAAGAGGCAAAAGGTTCAAGATATGCTACATAGAAAGTTTGATATCAGGCTGGCCTACATAAGACCCTGCTTCAGAAAAACCAATAAGTAAATAAATAAATAGAAAGTTAATTATTTAATTTGTACAAATTATTATTTATTGATTACAATCATGTAAATAAGAATTGCTTGTCAAAATAGTTCAAATGTTTTATAGTATACTTATTTTAAATTCGCTTTTAACATGACTTCTTTTTCTTCTTTCCTTCATCCTTCCTTCCTTCCTTTTTTCTCTTTCTTTCTTCTGAACATGAACTAACATTATTTATCTGAGAGTCACTTTGTACTTCCGATCATCCTGCATCCTCCTCCTATGTAATAGGGTAATAGCATGGTTCAACAAACATGGTTTATAACATACTTTAAATAACCTTTTCTATATTGTTCTTTTTAAATTTTTGTCACTTCCCACATAATTTCCTTTTTTTCAAAATAGAATTTTGATACAGTCTGCACTGTCTTGGTTGGTAGCAGGAGCCAGGGATATTAGCACAGACAGGGGCTGTGCCAAGGCCATGAACACAGATGATGCCCTTGGCAGCAGTCTAGTCCAGGATGACACTATGGTGACATCACAGGCCTCTCAGCTCTATATAGCCCAGCAGCAGCAGATACTAACATAGCCTTAGGTGGTGGCTCAGATTCTGGTCATCTGCACAGTCCTTGGTGGCAGCATGGGCCATGAATATCAACACAGTCTCCAACTGCAATTGGGCCACAGACCCAGACATGGTCCTAGCCAGCAGCCAGTGCCGAATGTCATGGTCCTGGCTGCCAGTAGAGATCACTCAGATTTGCATGCTCCCAGCAGCTTCATGGCCTTTGAACACCAATATGACCACAGAAGGCAGCCCAGATGGCAGCAGGAGCTTAGGACATCAACATAGACCCTGGCTGTAGCTGGGTCATGGCCCCAGGCATGGCCCCCATCAGCAGACTTGGCCTGTATGACACCATGGCCCTGGTTGGCAGTGCATGTCATTCAGGTCTGTATGGTCTCACAGCAGCACAGCCCTCAGACACCAACTCTGCCATGGGTAGCATCCCAGATCTTGGACATCTGTGTGTCCCTTGGTGACAACTGGGACCATGGATATCAACACAGACCCAGGCTGCAGTAGGACCATGGGCCCTGATATGGTCCCTGGCAGAAGCTCAGGTCCAGAAGTCATCATGACCCTAGCTGGCATTGCATGCAGGTCACCCATATTGGCACGGACCCAGTGACAGCATGTCATCTGGGCCCAAACATATCCCCAAGTGGTAGGCCTGCCCCAAAATATGTACTTGACCTTTAATGGTAACAAGAACCACTGACATCAACACAGAGCCCGACTGCAGCAGGACCACAGACCCAGATGCCCTATACAGTAGTCTAGGCCTGATGACACCATGGACGTGGGTGACAGTGCAGGCCTCTTAGAATGGCATGGTCCCTGTGGGTGCACATCCTTTGGACACCTACATGGTCACAGGTGGTAGCCCCGTCTCCAGGTATCAACAGGAATCTCAGTGGTAACAGGAGTCACAGATATCACCACAGACTATCACGGCTGTGTTAGGGCCGTGAAACCAGACATGGCCCTTGCCAGCAACCCAGGCCCAACCAGCACCATGGCTCCAGGTGGAGAGCAGGATACCCACATCAGCTAATTCCTCATTCACATAGACTCTTTAGAACTGCCTCTCTCATCAGCAAATGAGCCTTTCTGCATCTCTCTATATATCTCCCATTTCCCCACCTTATACTTGCTCACCATAATGGTACCCAATCACCCAGCACTGGGCAGGCTCATGATTGATCTCTGCTTGCCCGGGGCAAGTATCCCAGGTTTATTATTAAATTTTTAGAACCATTTTTTGAGATAATTTAGTCACATTTAACAGTAAGAAACAATAAAGAAAGAGGTTCTGAACTTGTTACCTAGATTCCTTCAAAGATAGTAGCTTGCAAAGCAAAACCAGAACATTTATCTTGATATAATAAATTAATTTTGACCCCTTTTCCAAGTTTTATTTCAATGTGCATTATAGCCATTTTTCTCCTTCCTTCAAATTTACTTAAGTACTGAATATCAAACATAGAAGTATGTTATCTTGATTACAGAACCATAATTTAAAAGTTTGGCTATGGAGATAATATGCTACATTACCCTGTATTGTTTGTAATAGTGCATTTAATATATTAATAATATTAATGTCTTGCAGAAATGGAACTCTGTACTGTGAATTTGTGACATGTCAATTCAAGTGAATGAAGAAAGATATTTCCATTTGTGAGAGAGGGCTTTGTTTCTCAGCTGCTGATTTTAATTTATTAGTATGCAGTCAATGTGATCAGCTTTCACAATGAGATTTTGCTTTCACATTATTTTAGTGAGACATTTATAATTAAAGCTACAGGAAAATTACACTGGGATAATATTTAGTCAGTTTTTGTCAATAAGAAACACGAACATAATAATAGTTGATGGGAAAAACAACATAAGATCACTTTAGAATAAAGAGGTTAAATGTTAATTCCTTCACAAATAAATTTTTTAGATGAAATTTTATTTGAGTAGCATGCACATATTTGTTTAAACTCGGTGTTTCATTGTGACGTGACTATTACTCATTATAAACTGTCTATTGTACTTTAAAATAAATTCATTGCTTAAAAGAACAAACTAATGTCACTATTTTAAAGTAGTTTCTCAGGTTTTACTTTCCTAAATTATGCTTGGTTTGTTGCGATAGAAAAAAAGCATTCGGTTTCAAAAATTGTAAATGTCATTTAGGGAGTTTTCTTTAACACTAAATGGAAGTGAGAAAGATAATAACTTCAGAATGAGGAAAATTTGTGCATCTTTTATTGATTATAATTTTATTAGATTGGAGTTATTCTCGTCAACTTCATTGATTGTCTATCTGCTTTTATTTGAGTGTTATCTCCCCCATCAAAGGGGCTTAATGTAATCCATGCCATAATACTGGGAATAATCTATTCTTGCTTTTTGTAGCAATTGACAAAGTTCAGGCAAAAAAACACTACCAAACAAAACAAAATTCACACAATGAAAGTGGGTGGGTTGAATAAGTTAAGAGAAAATAGAGGTTCCCAGTGTACATAGGATTCTCAGTATTTTATCTGTATTTGTATTTTTTCTAAACCTAATGAACTGATAATTTAACAATAGTTAAGTTTGGAACAAAACATTAGAGAAAAGATCACCCTTCATTCTTATTCATGCTCATTTTATTAAAAACAAAGCCTGCTATAATGCAAAGTAAAAAGTGTATCTCACGAATAATAATTATCATTTTCTTGAGCATAGCTTGTCTATTGAAAACTATGTCTAAATTGAACCTTTTCACCATGCACACCATGCCACTATGGAATGGCATGGAGACTCCAAAGGGAAACCTCTAATAGGGAGAGCCAAATCCAGTCTCACCTACCTGCCAGCCTGACAGATTCTCCATCCACCATACAGATCTGGCTGTGCATAGTGTCCTTTGAACTGTACACAGGATTAAGGCCCCCAAACCCAGTCTTCCCACACTCCAACACCCAACCTCACAACTCATCCTAGGAACCATACGGCATCCTGCAACCATGGCCCCAGATAAAGACCCTAGCTCACTATACCACTTTGTCCAGTTAATTACTTTCTATTGCTATGGCAAAATTCCATGGCTAAGGAAACTTAAAAATTTGTGTTCACAGTTCCAGAGGAATAAGTCTGTTACCCACATGTTTGAAAGGTGTGGTAATAGGCAGACATGTTAACTAGAATAGGAAGCTGAGAACTCACAGCTTAAGCTGAAAGCAGAAGGCAGAGCACAGACTAAGAATGGTGCAAGTCTTTGAACTCTCAAAGCCCAATCCCAGTGACATACTTCCTTCAAGACTACCACATCTCTGAAACCTAACCAAATATCTTTCCCAACACTACCACTTTTGATTCCCTGGCCTCTAAAGGCTCTTGGCCACATTGCAATGTAAAATATGTTTGCCCAGCGTTAAAAATTCCTACACAATTTTAGTTCTAACGCTGTTTAAAAATCCAGTTTCAAGTCTCTTCTCAGCTTTCAGACAATCTCATAATGGCAGTCCCCTGTAAAATCAAAACACAAGATACATACTTCTAGAATTTAATAGTACAGAATACATATTACCATTCCAAAATTGAGGAATGAAGACATAGTGAGGACATACCAGACAAAGATGTGAAATAGTTTCAGCAGGCAAACATTAAATCCAGCTAGTGTAAAGGGGCTTAAATACCTTTTTCCTATAGCTTTGCTGACCACAAGATACATCACTGCCTTGATATGGCTTTACTCCCTGTGTGCCTTTTTCCATGTCAGATATAACAGATCTCTCACATAAACAACATCTTAGAGTCTCCAATGCAAGCCAGGCTTCATTTCCACAGATTCATGCAATCACATTTTGGGTCCTCTTACGCTCTTGGGGCCTTCACACAGGGACTCCTTTGCCATACACCCAGGGCCAGCGGCTCTCTAAAGTCTAGGATGAATATTACATAACTCCTTTACTCTTGTATCCTTCATGACTCTAAAGCCAGCATCACATGGACTACTGTTGATACATGTAAATGGTGAGTTTTGTTGAAAAAAAAAATACCCCATCCCTTCTCCGTATATACATTTGGATACAGAATATGCAAATAATGGATAAAATGGGAGATATGCCAAGTCATTTAATATATTAAAGTTTGGAGTTGAAAAGAGAATGTAAATTGTGAGATTTTCAGAATAAAGGAGACGTCCTTAATGGCAGCTTGATTTTAATCCCCAGTTCATATTCATAAGTGCATCTCAAATAATGTTTGCTGACTTTTTCTATGGAGAGAGCATTTTATTTAGAATCAGATAAATGATTACAAGGAAGAACAGAATAGAGCCTACACACACCTAAGCCTACATAAACAGATGATAGTGTCACACATAAAAATGTTGATTAATTTTACATTCTGTCACAAACAACTTTTTATGGTATTGATAGCATAACAATAAACAAGAAAATTTTCTCTTCCTGAAACTATAACTCTTATAGATGATATAACCAATAAATAAATCAGCAAATGAAATGAGTACAACATATTCAAAATACCAGTAGTCATATCAAGCAGTGAAGAGTGTTATGAAATCAATCCATCAATAAGATTCAATAGTTGAGAATAGATATTGATCCTGAATTAAATTTGGTAAGGAAATTGTTTGTCAGGAGGAAAAACATCTTATATGAGTTCCTCATGTCTTTTATTTAATTTTGGTTTTTGAGACAGGGTTTCTCTGTAGCTTTGGAGCCTGTCCTGGAACTAGCTCTTGTAGAACAGGCTGGTCTCAACTTCGTAGAGATCGGCCTGCCTCTGCCTCTCGAGTGCTGAGATTAAAGGCATGTGCGACCATCACCCAGTAAGTTCCTGATTTCTTTAAAAGAAGCAGAACCACTGTTAAGGTTGTGAGCAACAACAGAAATATCACTTTGTTCCGTTCTTCACTCCAGAAGGCATCTGAGATACTTTATGAGCAAGTAGAGTCTTTATAAAGTTGATAAATGTCCTAATCCTCTTGAGTGAGCTTAAGAATTTCAAAAGATTAAAAAATATTTTGAAATCAATTACATTGATATTCCAAATTGTTCTACCGATAATAATGATAAAGTTTAGAGTTTGTAGATTTCTATTTGAAATTGAGTCAGCAAGGACTCATCTTCATCCAAAAACTGGAGGTGATAAATAGCACAGAAAATGTTGAAAAACACTTGACTTCAGATCATCAATATTTCAGAAAGGTCAATTCCCAACATTGAATCCTTTAACTGAGGATTGGTATACTTTGTCTATTTGAGTATGATATTATTTAGGTTGGAAAATGAAGTGATTTTTTTTCACATAGCCTATATCCAGACCCTATCGCTTTCACTTTAGGTGAAGGTCCTAGTTGATATCTCTCTCACTATCTTCTAGACTATTATAACTTAATAAAAGTCAGGTTTACAATAAAGAATGAGAAAAAGAGGTCCAGCTCTCTGGCTACGAGACAAGATTAGCTAGGAATACAAGGGGTGTCTTTGTTAGAAACTATGACATTAGAGTACACCTTTTGCTACCTTTCTTTAGCTGTTTTCTTTTTTAGCTGTTTATTGAATATCTGTGATTGCCATACATGAAGTTAGAACTGGAAAACCATTTACTTCCTTGAGAAATTAATACTCAGTGGCAAAAGACAATTCAGGAAGCTAAGCATAACGAAGTAAATATTCAATATAGTTATACAACCATACCAACAAAAGTTTCTTGAAATCAATTTCTTTAACTCAATGTGGTGCTATTTGTCTGTAATCCCAGAACTCAGGAGATAGATGTTGCAGTTTTCTTTGAGTTCTACATCCAGAATAGTTTTAAGACTGCTGGCTGAGATGATCAAGCATCATAGAATACTCCAGTCAGGACTTGATCATAAACCTAAATTTTCTTTGGGTCCCCATAGGATTATCAGCATCCCGAAGTAGCAAGCATTAGACTAGAAAACTACACCCACATTCCCCAAAAAATGGATTATGGATGTTGGTCTTTATTTAGAGTGTGGGTTTCAGGTTGTTATTGATAATGTGCGAGGACAAAAGCTAAACAAATGAGAATAGATTCAGAGTTCTTGTTTTGAAAGGAAAATAGGGGAAGTTCTGAGATAATGCTCTTGTATCCTGTAAAGATTTGTCACTCGTATTTGTTTAATAAAGTGATGATTGGTCAGTAGCCAGACAGGAAGTTTAAGTGGGGCAACTAGACTGGGAGGATTCAGGGAAGAAGAAAGGCTCATTTTGCAGTTGCCACTCAGATGCAGAGGAAGCAAGATGAAAATGCTACAGTGAGAAAAGATACCAAGACACATAAACATACACAAGAATTATGAGTTAATTTAAGTTGTAGGAGATAGTTAATAATAAGCCTAATCTAATAGGCCAAACAATTCATAATTAATATAAGCCTCTGTGTGTTTCTTTGGGATTGAATGGCTGTGGGATCAGACAGGACAGAAACTTCCATATCCAAATAGAGGTTGAAGGATCAAGACTTTAAGTTCAGCTTGTGCTATATAGGAAAGCCCCATCTCAAACAAGAAGAATGAAGAACATGTTTTATTTGCTTATTTATTCTTTTATTTGTTTTTCTGCATAGAAGTAGTGAAATAGCTAACTTCAGTAGGCACAGAAAACTAAAGATTAAGCAAATAATACAGTATGCAGCAACAATATTAAAGTTCCCACTATATAGTGTGGCTTGCTTGTCAATGATGGAAGACATGACCAATTAAAAATATTGTTCTTTATATAAATGAAAACAAGTTGTCAAGACTTTAGTAAGAAATGACTTTAGAAAGGCATATCAGCACAATGTCAAGTGATAAATCACCATTACTCATAACCTAATACTACTTAAGAACATTAGTAGTCTTCTCAAATGCTCTGTGACAATGTCTCCCTTTATAATTAGCCCTCATTAAAAGCCTGTAGCTTTGTCAAAAGAAATACAAATGGCATAAATGCAGCTGAGAACTCTTGAGACGCAGGTGCTTTATGTTTGATTTATCAAGAATAGTTTATTGTACATAAAGTGACTCAATTATTTTTTTATTTTTACGTATACTCCTGCATTAAATTAAGAAATACTTAGAAATATTTTAGGTCTATTATTTTTATTTAGTACTGGCAATACCAAAGAAATTGATAGTTTTTACTACAATAATAAATTTTCTCCAAATGTTTTAAGTGATATGTTTCAATTTATATCTAATATAATTACTGAATTTATATTAATATTCAATGAACATATAACAGCTATTTATGGCAGAAAATGTTAGTTAGTAAATTTAAATACAATAATTTATTATGTGAAATGATATAGGAGGACCATAAATTAAGTTCTCATTTTATGAAGCCACGAGATGCTTATTATTAATAACAATGGCAAACTACCTCTCTAATGAAGAAAGGTAGGAAATATCATTTCAGCGTGGTCTTCAAACAGTATGGTCACAGTCAGATAGAGTATATTATGTACCTTTTTATATACTGAAGTATAAAATACTGATGTTAAAGGTATGAAATTATTCTAAAACAACATTGGCATGAGCCTAATTATTAGGAAACACTTAGATGAACCAGAACATGTGACTATTAAGTTGGGAGCATAGCCCCGAGCCCCCAGGCCTGAGAGTTGTATTGGCCAGGTCCTGACCCCTCCCTGGGGGTGTCAGGACCACTCCCACAGGGGATTTAAGATAATTCCCAAAGGATAATCATTCCCCCCTACCCCGTAGTCGTGTTTGCAACCTCCCATTTCCCCTTCAGGGCCACCCGAGAGTGCAGGAATCCCATTAAACCTGGATATTTTTTAATTCAGCTTGTTGTGATTTGGCTTGATTGGGATTTTTGTGTCGGCAGAGAGCTCACGTTAGGAAAATTCCTAACAGTTGCATTCTACAAGGTAATTAATGTTGACAGTTAAAAAATATTACAATCATGAAAAATAGAAAAAAGAATATAAGGGGGGTTTTTGACATTTAAGAATATAAGGTTTTTGAAATTAAAGAAATTTAAAGGAGTATGACAATGACATTTGAAAAGTGATCTCCCCAGAATACTTGATGCAAAGCATTTGAGACAATTTTAGGGAATTTGAATAGAGACTCCATTGCATATAATTGTATCACTGTTGAATTTGTTATGTGTAATACTAATAATAGTGTTGTGTATGAGAATATCTATATTTTTTAAAAAAAACAGGGTAGAATTATTATTAGAAAATGCAAGATAAAGTGTGTATTTTGTAGGATAAGCACATTTACAGTGTAATTACAATAAGTTCCATGAGAATTTTTGCTATACATATAGGTATATGTCCAGATAATGTATTAAATTTACCTTTTGAAGAAAATGTTTATTATCATGTTACAGATCCCCAGATCTTCTCAGCTGATTGTTATTAAAGTGGAGTGTGAAAATAGATCATCCCATTTTCATAACATCATTATAAATCGAAATGGCTTTTTTGAAGACAGGTTCTTGCTGTGTAGCCTGGGCTGGCCTGAACCTCACTCTGTAAACCAGACTGGCCTTGAACTCATAGAGCTCCACCCAATTTTGCCTTTCTAGTGCTTAGATCTAAGGCATGTACCACCATATCAGGTCCAAACAATTTCTTTTTAATCTTTTAATATTGATGTAAATTTGGTTCATGGTCAACATTCCATACCAATTAAAAAGAGAAATGTTTCTGAGAAAACAAAAGAAGGAAAGCACAGTGAATTTTTGAAATAGAAAGAAATACAGTCTCAAGAATAGGAGGATATAGAAATTGACATAATTGTCCTCATTTTATAAAAATGCCACATATTCTATGACCATACCAATCCTTCCTTCCTTAAAGATTGTATTTCTACACCCATGTTTCAAATAAGTAGTATTACTTATCATGAGTATAGTTTGGGTTGTGATAAGGAAGTCTCCATAGTCTCAGTGGTATTCAAGCAACAGAAATTTTT